>NW_008826143.1:0-5718 GCF_000691245.1 Trypanosoma grayi
CCAGCCGCTTTTTTGCTGTTCTTCTTCGTCTCTCTCTCTCTCTCTGACTCGACGGCCCCTCACCCCACCAGCCATCATCGTAAAACATGTTCATCACCGCCTAGCGCTGATATGGAAGGAAGTCCCCTTGTTTTTCTTGGGGATTTTATTGATGTTTTTGTCTGTCTTAAACTGTTGCTTTGAGTATTTTTCTTTTTTGACTCCGTTATCCGTTGGGCTGCAGTCTCGACTGTGGGGAAATTCGTGCTGGAGGATGCTGGCGGCCATTTTTCCCACACGCGGGATCTCTCAGGCCTACCGGCCCAGCCTTGGGTGAATCGCTGCAGGGGGGTGGAGGGGTGGGCGGGTGCATTGTGCTATCCAGCACAACAGAAGCTATAAACTAATGCAGCAAACAGAGGCGGGGGATAGAATAGACCCGGCCCTGCGCGATAGACGGTTGTATCCGCATGGGAGGGTCGTCGAGGAGAAAGCCGTTCCACTGCAAGAAGGTGCTGGGCATACTTTTTCGTGAAGCATAGCTTCATCACTTTGACCCCGTTCATAGCAAAGTGCCATTGGGGACTCTTTGGGGCGGGGCAGCTCAGTAAGTACAGGCTCGTTTCTTTGCAATGAGTGCGCTGGCTCGGCTTCACAGGGTCCTCTCGGAAACCACGCCTGACTATGTGGTGCCATTGGGTTCCCACACGCTGGGCATACAAAGCCAGTGAGAAGCATGTCCGCAGGAGTATCATCCCGTGGTGTCTGGCGTTCCTCATTTGTGAGCATATCTTTTTTCCCCATGGAATCTTCTTCAGTGTGCCACGACTGGGATCTATGTGTGCGAACCATTTAAAGCATTTCATGCATCGTATTACTTCCCACTGCTCCGGCGGCAGTGAATCGAGTCTCTCGCTTTATCGCGGCTTCTGTGGTTGTGGATGTGTCCCCTCTTTGATGTTTTGGACGCTTCGGTGGTATGACTTCATCGGTTTCTTCCTGCCCCATGGCAGCTGGCTTTGGAGGTGGGGTGCTCTCCCCTCTCTCGCTGGAGGAGGCTCCATTTGGTTCTGCCCGGTTCTTGCATTGCTTTGGTCGGTTCATCAGGGTGCTTCTGCCTCACAAGAGCATCCATTGCTCCAGCATTACCGATCATACAAACGCCCCAGGTCCGACAAGGATGATACCGCGCCCCAGCAAGAACCGGCCGGGCCCTGGCATTTGTACAATGGCGTGAGCCGGGCCCTGCAAAGTCCCTCAAGAGGCGAACTTCGCTTGCGCTTGGACTCTCCTGAGAATACGGGATGCACTGGACGCTTGCACCGCGATGGGGTGTGGCCGGCGTCAGCAGGTGACCTGCGACCCATAACTGCGCGACTTCTCTCAACTTCTTCACCTTACATTTATTTCTTGCGCACATTTTCCCTCACAGTAGCCGCATGTGCAATGGCCTCCATTCTTTCATCTCGTATTGATTTTTTTTATTGTGTGTGTGCTTCCTCGTGCCTGTTGAGGAACACACGCGAAGGCGAAGAGCGGAGATAAACCAACCAAAGGGGTTTGCCTCCGCATGTCTGTGAACGGTTGCTCTGCCAACTCCGCGTGTATCCCGCTCTTCTTGTTTCGCATTCTCTCTCTCTCTCTCTCTCTACCCCTCCCCACTCTTGTCGCCAGTGTGTATCAGATAGGAACACGGGCAAGGCCGAGTAGTGGGCTTGATGCTGCGCCGCCGTTTCGGGTGCGGCGCAGCGCTCGTAGCTGTCGTTGCTGCCGCCACCGCCCCCGCGCCATGCGTTGCGCGGCGCGAGATGCACGGGAAGCCGACGCAGTCACACAAGGTACGCACGCAGCACAGCCGGCGATGGTGGACGCAGTCAAAGGCGCGCCACTTAACCGCGATGCCGCACGACGAGTGCAAGTCACGGCCGCACTTCCCCGCGTACAATGAGGATGTGGACCGTCCCATGCTGGTTCCAGCCGGCGTGACGTGCTTCAACTGCGAGAAGCCTATTGAAGGTGACGACATCAACAGCTATGTGTGGATTCCTGCCGGTAACGCTAAGGTACCGACCCCGCAGGGATACTTCTTTCATTTCCACTGCTTCAAGTGCTGGAGATGCAAATACCGTCTGATGCACAACAAGTTCTACTCCAAGGACGGCAAGGCGTGGTGCGTTCCCTGCGCCCTCGGTAGAGATATACGGGTCCCTACACGACGGTGGCACACTTCGTACGTCAACACACATCGCACCGGCTCACGGCTGACAGGGCACTTCTTCCCACGCCACAGCCACCAGATGGAGTTCCTGTTCAACCCCAACGAGTAGTGTTTCTAGCAATACACGCGTCTGCCGCGCCTGCGTCAATGTCGTGTCATTTGCAGATGTGGGTGCGTTTGTGTGTTTTTGTGTATGGGTTGTGTGATATTTGTCTGTGAGCCTGTTGTTGTACTCATTCTCTTCCTTGATGAGCGTGCGCTTGTGTGTACGCAGTCTGTGGTATTTGACTAACAGGCAACCTCAGCTGTGCCCTCCTTTTGTTGCCACAGTGGTGTTAGCGTAGACTATAGGTGACACCACCGGTAGTGTGGCACTCCCCTGCCCTCTATATATATCTCTCTCTTCCTCCCTGAGTGAGTGAGTGCGTACTGAAACAACGAACATGGGGTTCCTGCATCTTGTGTTGAATGCGATATACAGTGGTCCGAGAAAAGTGGTGTACCCCTGCAGAATCCTTGACAAGACGATACCAAATGAGGAGGGACTCAACAACGTGGTGTGCCAGGGGTTCCTTATTCTAACGTACCGCAGGAATTTCTCCCCCCTTCCAAACTCGGCTCTGACATCCGACCAGGGCTGGGGTTGTTTGGCGCGGGCCTCGCAGATGCTGCTCGCCCGTGCGCTGTGGTGCCACTCGCCGAGCGACTTCCAACTTGAGTACTTTCGCGACTTAGACTCTCCTCAGGGTGCTCCTTTCTCTCTACACAACATGGTGAGGGGAGTGTCTGCAGAAGGGAGTGACTTCCGAAATGAATATTGGCCGCCAAGTCAAGGCTGCAAGGCGATTCGATGGTGCGTCGACGAGGCGGTAAAGCGGGGCATTCTCTCATGTGGAATGGAGGTTGTGGTGGCGCTCGGCGGGTGTGTATCGCTTGACAATGTGTGCAAGCATCTGGAGGCGAATTGCGCGGTGCTCATACTGGTCCCAGTGCGGTCCGGTACGTCACGGTGCATCACACAAACAATGTTCTGGGCGCTCGAGCACGTTCTGTACTTCTCATCGTGTGTCGGTGTTGTGGGCGGTGTTCCCAACCGCAGCTATTACATTCTGGGGACGTGCCCCTCGGGGATGCTTTACTTGGATCCTCATTGCGTGACAAAGGAAGCTCTGCTCACGTGCGACGAGGGAGATACTGCTGCTGCTATTCCAACAGCTAGCGATGTGAAATGTGTGGAGTGGCATCGGGTGGATACGTCCTTCTTCATCGGTTTCTATGTGGCCTCTATGAGTGCCTGGCAAGAGTTCCAGAAACAGTTGGAGAATGTGGAGAGGCAATTAGCGGTGCGAATTCTCTCTGTCATGAGGAATGAGTCTCTAGGTCCCTGCAACTTGGACATTGGTGACTGGCCTAGTTGTAATGAATAGTTCTTAAAGAGTAGTGCAAGGGTGAGCGCATTGTTACATTGCTACGTTTCGCCTAAGTATCATACGATTCTTGTTTTTTTTATCTCGCAGAGGAAAAAAAAAAGAAAATTTTTTTGTTGTTATTGTGTCTTGCTCTACCTTGTAAATTGACGCAAGTTTAAATCCAACTTCGGCTTTTTGTGTGTATGTGTGTGTGGTGAACTGTTGGGCCGACCTCTCACCACAGTGGATGTGATTTTTGCCCACTCCTCCTCTTCCTCCTCCTCCTCCTCCTCACCCCCACACACGCACATCCCGTCTCTGTCTTGTTGTGCGGTGAGTTTAGCCGAAGGGAAGGTAGCGTTGTCGGTGCATGCGGCGCTGCGTGGCGCTCCAGTGGTGGCGGCAACACGGCGCCNTGCGGTGAGTTTAGCCGAAGGGAAGGTAGCGTTGTCGGTGCATGCGGCGCTGCGTGGCGCTCCAGTGGTGGCGGCAACACGGCGCCCCCCCGCGGGTGTGGTGCAGCAGCCGTTGCACGCAGTGTTGCCTCATCACAGACCGGCGTTGGTGCATGTCGCTGCGCATCCCCTCCGTGCAGCTCGCCGCCCCGCACTCGCACACACACGAGGACCTCGCGTACGCGTCCTGCCCCATCTGCGGCCGCCTCATACACATGTGCGACATGCTGACACACCTCACTACCTCCCACCGGGAGCTGAACCCCACACACTGCAAGAGGATCTGCAGCGAGCGGCTCGCTCTGTACGAGCGGGTGATCGGCGTGTCATTGAAGAAGATGGAGCTTACATCCTCCGGCCGCCGCGTCCTCGACTTCCTGCCGACGGTGCTGCACAGCGGCTACATCTGCAACTGGTGCGACCGCAAGAACGATGTGTACCCGACGAGAGACAAATTCCTCAAACACGTCGCTGATTTACACGCAGAGATCGACCTCGAGGATATTGAAGCGCACGTCCCGCTGCTGCCGCGCGGCGGGTTGGAGGAAAAGAGTAGCGTGCGTGACGAGGCTCGGCCCACGCGACGGCTGAGTGGTGTAGAGGCGCTTGCCGAGAAATTCACTGCTCCCACCGCTCCACCGCGCCAGGTGGGCATCAGCATTCCGCGTAACATTGATAAACCACCCGCGGCCCCGGCAATATCTGCTGTATTTACCGACACGGAGTTGCCGTGTGAGTTGTGCGGCAGGACGTTCCAGAGCGAGCTGGACCTGCTGAACCACCTCGAGACGCGGCACCCTGACGGCACCGCCGGTGGGCCCACTGATATGGACCCCGCAGCTGTTGCCGACGTGGCGCAGTTCACGGCGAAGGAGGCGACGAAGGGCACAGAGCAGCGCGTGCGCGTTATATGCGACCTGTGTCTGTCCTCATCGAAGGTGTACACGATGCCGTCCGCGCTTTTCTCACACATCCGCTTCAAGCATCCCGGCGAGGACGCCGCGTATCACGTGGACCGCCTCATCCGATTGCAGAAGGAGGCCCCGTCGTTTGTGTGCAAAGTCTGCAAGAAGGTTTTCGCCACCGCCGCCGCGCTTGAGGGGCACTTCGCCACGAAGCACGGAGAGCAGACGGACACAGTGACCGGGCAGGCGCGCGTGTCGATGACTAACTGCTGGTGGTGCCACGACTGCGAGAAGGGCTTCTCCACCGCGAAGGGGCTGCACGGGCACATGCAAAACAAACATGGCCTCTCTACTCAGTCACACCCGTGCCCCGCGTGCAAGCGGGTCTTTGCAGACATTTACTCGTTGGAGGAGCACATCACCCTTCAGCACAAGACGATTCGTCTGAGCGACGTTGGGCTGCAGACACACGCCAGGTGCGCTGTCTGTGACCGCTGCTTCCTCAGCTATGAGGAGCTGCACCGCCACGCCGTCAAGCACCACAAAAAGGACCCGCGCGCACCCGTTCGGCCCTTCGAGTCTTCACCAGTGAAGAATAACACACCAAGGGACGAGGCGAAGCCTCCAGCTCCAGCAGCACCACAGGGACCCCGCAAGGTAAAGAGACAGAGGAAGACTACAACCGAAACCGAAACAGAAGCAGCGAGTGATTGCTGAGAAGAAAAGGGAGTGCGAAGAACAAAAAAAAAAAA
>NW_008826143.1:5759-10809 GCF_000691245.1 Trypanosoma grayi
CACACACACACACACACACACACACACACAAGTGCAAACGAACCCAATTCTTTCCGCTTTGCTGTTGCCGTTGTGTTACCGCTTTGATCACTGCAACAACAACAACAGCAGCAGCAGCAGCAGCAGCTTAATTGTGGTTGCATGCTCACAGGGAGGCACACGACGTCTGTTCTTCTTAATCTTCTTCAGCAGAGGACATCAAGAAAGCGGAAAAGGAACGAAGCCAACACATTTTCTCCCCCGCCTACTCGAGCCGGGCACACCGGAGCTTTGCGTTTTTATTTGTAGCTGCTGCTGTTGTTGTTGCTGCACTTGCGTGTGTGCACGATGGACGATTGCGGCTCTTCACACGAACAGGGGCGCCTGTACAGTGTGCAGTAGCGGCTCTGTGCCTTTGTCGAGAGATTCCCTCCTCCGTGGTGCTGCTCACCACTGCCCTTGGGGAGATGCTCGGCATCGTTGCCCGTCAGCGGCGCAGTATTGACGGGTTGATGACCGCGATGCGGGCGATGAATGAGGAACGCGTGCCGGAGCTTTCAGCGGTGCCGCACAACTTCGCGGAGATTCTCCACGATCCAATTAATCGCACGGCGTCTGCCGTTGGTGAGGTGCGGGCTCAACTCCCCAAACACCAGCAGACGCCAGGCTCGTGCTCGTTCTCTGGCGCCAGTCACGCGGAGATCCGACGGGTGGTTGCGGGGCTGCGGAGAGTAGTGCTGGAGCGGCTGCGGCAGCCCTCCCCGCGCGTGGGCACCGGCGAGCAGCTCACTGAACTCGGCAGCGAACTCGCGGCCGTGCGGACGGAGCTGCGAGATGCCGCGGCGCATCATCAGGTGGTGCTGGACCTGCTTGACGTGCGGGAGACAATCCGCCGCTGCGGCTGGACGGGCGATCCGCTCTTGGATGTGCACCGACTGCGCTCTCCCGACACGATGGCGAAGGTGAGGCTTGCGCACCAGCTGCCGTGCTTTGACGTGTTGGTGTCAGCTGTGTGTCGTTCGCCTGAGCGGCGCATGCGGGGTGCGGTGTCCCTCAGTCTGCTAGAGTGACTTGAGACGGTGGATGGCTGTGGTGGCGTGCTATGTTGATTTCTGTTCTGCTGTTTTGTTTTTCCCCTCCCCGCTGGGTGCAGTATCTCGCTCTTTCCCTCTCTCATTTTCTTTTTGTGCGCGTGTTTGTGCGTGTCTTCAGAAAATAAAGAAAGCGGAAGGAAGGGAAGAGAGAGCGCCGGCGTTAGCCGTCACTCTGGACCCGTCTTTCTCCCTCCTCACACTGTAGCTCCGGCGGTGCGCCACTGTGTTGTCGTGTGTGCCTGCGTGCGTGAAGAGTCTGCGGTTCGCTGGCGATCGTCCCGGCAGCAGGAGTGAGTGAGCGAAGGAAAGCAACGAAGAGAGCAACGCCTCGTGCCTGATTCCGTGTGTGTGTGTGTGTGTGTGTGTGTGATTGAGAGCAAGAGAGAGCGAAAGGGGAAGAGGGAGTGTGGGTGTGTCTGTGTGACTGTTTGGGCCGGCGACTGCGCGGCGACGGCGATGAACGTGCACTGGAAGTCGCGCGGCGGTGTGCCGGCGTCGGTCGGCATCATCAACGCCGTTGAGTTCGACCCCGACGTGGAGCTGCTGTGGGTCAGCGACAGCTTCGGCCGCCTGATGAGCTTCACCACGCAGAGCCAGACCAGCACGCTCACGTGGGCGGTGTACTCGTCATTCTCCGCGTCGTCGCGGCCCATCGGCGGCATCTTCTTCCTCTCGGCCGGCGGCGAGAAGATCGCGACGGTGGCGGACCACAACATCATCCGCGGCTACAAGCGCGGCGGGGCGCCGTACCTCGCGTGCCCGCTGCCGCCGCAGTCGCAGGACTACATCGACCTCTTCCAGGCGCACGGCGACACCGGTGTGGTGAGCTTCACCGGTAACGTCGGCCTGACACGCTTGTCGATCGACGGCGGGGGCGTCGGAAACGGCATCACGGTGCCGGTCGGCGAGTCGAAGGTGGTCGCGCTGCACCAGACGGAGAGGTGGATCGTCACCGGCAGCACGTCGGGCGCCATCGTCGTGCGTGACATCAATGACCTGCAGGTGGTCGACATGGTGCAGCCGTCGCGCCACCGCGTCCTTGCGATGGACGCGTACGACAACACCGTCGTGGCCGCTGTGGCGGAGCGTTCGATGGCCAGCAGTGTGCGACTTTACGACGTGCGCAAGATAGGGGAGCCGGTTATTGTCATTGGCGGAATTCCCACTGACAGCATCTCGCAGGTGCGCCGCTACCGGGACTCCTTTGGCGTCTCGGCAGACCGTGCGTTTGTGGCGACGCCACACGGCTACCACATCGTGCAGATGGATCAGACGGCCCCAGTCTTCAGCTCCAACGCCATGACGGAGGGCGCCTGCACTGCCGTCGCCGTCTCACCGAACGGTATGTGCGCTGCCATCGGGACTGACAAGGGCTACTTCTTCGCCCTTGCCCACCCGGCGACGCGTGAGGATTACGTCATGTCACACTACGTGGCGCCACAGCGGCCGGTGAATCCTGTCTTCACACAAAGTTGGGCGGAGAAGAAGGAGGGCGACACGTTCGCCGACTTTGACGAGACCATGCCACCAGAGGAGTTGGCGTCCAACTGGCCGCCAGACGATTACATGATCCTCTCTGTCTCTCCACCTACACGGTGCCTCAATGTGGAGTCACGCACAATCCTGCACAACCGTTGGGGCTTCCTGCGCTCCGATTCGTACCTGCCAGACCCGAAGGACAAACTCTCATTGTACCTGCCGAACCCTTTCCCGTACAACCTCAAGCTTGGCAATGACCCCGCGGCGGTGCAGCGACGTTTGCTAGAGATGAAGAAAGATCAGAAACGGCAGCATTTTGCCTTCCGCGCCGGTGCGACGGGGGAGTGTGCACCGCTTGAACCAGCTAATCAAGTTTGTTACAGTTCATACCATCGGTTTGATTGGAAGAGCTACAATGAGATACCGCGCGAGGTTGTTGGGCTCGATAACAGCTTCCCGGAGTGCTGGATCACTACATTGCTGCAATCGCTCTACCTTTGTCATCCACCAGAGTTCCCTGTTCGCAAGGTCATTCTCCGCCATCTGTGCACGAGACAGTACTGCATCGCATGTGAGACATCTTTTGTATTTGCAAATATGATGATGACGTCTGTGGCGGGGCTCAATCCTATTGTGCAGGTCGCCAACTTGATTCGCACCATGCACAAGGTGCATTCCACTGCCCCGCTGTTCGAACCCATCAAATCCCGCGACGACGCAGTGAAGCGAATTCACACTGCGCAGCTGACATTCCTTGAGGCCCTCCACCGCGGGCTACAGGACGAGAAAGCGTACCCGTTCATGGACTACAAGCCACCATGCGCCGACTTTGAGAACTCCATTGCTTACCTATTCGGCACCGAGTTCACGTCAGGCGGAAAGGTGCATGTAGAGCCGCAGTTCTATTGGGATGTTCCTTCTTCTGCACTCAAGGTAAATGAGGGACTGCAGCACCTCCTCAAGCAGCTCGAGGCATACAAGGACCATGTGCAGATAAAACGATTGCCGCCCATCATTGTACTGCGACTGAACCCAGAGGGTGGTACACTTAAACCGCCGCGCTGCCTGCGCATCTCACGTGATTCAAAGGATGACTCCAACTATGTTCTGTGCAGTAACATCATTCACCTCTCCGATGATGCAGACGACCCGGGAAGTTTTGTAAGCCACCATCGCATTGTCGAGGATCGCTTCAGTCTTGTAAACGACTACCGTGTGACGGCACCAATGGAAGAACAGGAGCTAGAGGCGTTAATGCCCGCCCTGCGTTCACACCGGGCAGTGGTGACCTACTACGCACTTGACAAGTTGGCGGCGCCGCCCTACAGTTCACTTGACGGCAACCGTCCGCCTAACATGTTTGATGTGCTGGGACCTCTCCTGATCAATGATGTTTTTGCGAAGCCACTGCAACGCAAACCCTTCACAAAGCTGTTTAAGTCTCCACTGGATTCGCACTTCGACATAAAACCGAAGGATCTGGTCGCACTGGATGCTGAGTACGTGATGCTGGACTGGGGCAACAAGTCCTCCAATACGGAGGTGTTCGGGCAGCCACCGCGGAAGCCGCACATGGCACTGGCGCGGCTGAGTTGTGTACTGAGCAGCACTCCCGGGGATGAACGCACCATCGTGGACGACTACGTACACACACCCGAGAACATTGAGGACTACGTGACTCAGTACAGTGGCATCCACCCCGGCGACTTGGACCCGCTCAAGTCCACCAAGTCCCTGACAGGTCTCAAGGCAACGTACTTGAAACTGCGGGCGCTGGTCGACCGGTCGGTGGTGTTCGTCGGCCACGGCCTGCACCAAGACTTCCGCGTGTGCAATATTGCCGTCCCTGCTGAGCAGATGATTGACACCCTCATGCTGTTTCACAAGCCAGGCGGCAGGTACCTCTCGCTACGCTTCCTCGCTTATCATGTGCTTGGTGAACGGGTACAAGAGGACGAACACGACTCCGTAGAGGATGCACGCACCTCTTTGCGCCTCTACCGTAAGTATCAGCAGCTGCTTATTGAGGGGACGTTTGATAGTGTCCTCGATCAGCTTCTGGCGACTGGTGCAGAGACGAGTTGGTATGTTCCAGAGGGCCGAGATGCGTTCAGCACACCACCAGTCGCTTCTGCATGCACGACAGGCTCGCCGCTCTTCCCCGAGGGTTGCTCCCCAACCACAGCAACCGCAACAACGGAGAATGGCGAGGGAGATGGACTCAGGTCCACCTTGTGAGTGCACGATGCCTTCAGAACTGCAGATCCCTGACAAGATTGTTGTGTATGAGTCTTTGATTGTTTTTGATGCGGGAGAAGAAGACGTAGAGGCAAAAGGGCGTAGTCCACTACTCATCTCTCTTTCTTCTTTCTTTTTGTTTGTTTCTCTTCCTCTCTCTATGTGTGTTTATGAGCGCTGTGACTCCACCTCGTCTTGATCATCTCCTTCACTCCTCCGCGCTGCCTCTTCCCCCCGTTTCTTCTGTCCGCGCCCCCCCC
>NW_008826143.1:10884-12091 GCF_000691245.1 Trypanosoma grayi
ATATATATATATATATAGAAAAGAGTAAAGCGGGGGTAGAAGTATGAATCGAAGAGCGTCACACGCGGGTGTGCCGTCGTACCGGCACGGCTACACCTCGCCCTCCGGCATAAAGGTACAGTACAGCAAAGACTGGGTGAAGTATCACCCGCTCGAGGGCGACGGGCTGCGGCCGCTGCTCTACATGCACCTCTGGAAGAAAGACAAGGGCAGCGAGAGCAGACTAAAGAATGTGCGCCTTCCAGACACCGTTGTGTATGAGCACGACTTCCCGCGCGCCTGGTACACGTACGACAGCGAGGCGAAGGAGATCAACAAACACCCAGGCAAGATGCTAGACGCGCAGTCCATATACCAATACTTTAGCCAAACCACGCCGGGGTGCGACGTGGTGGCGCAGTTCCTCACCACCTGTGCACCGGAGGATTCTGCGGCCGCTACTGACGAGGACCTCCTCACATACGTGGTGTACTTCACAGCGGATGCCCTCCGGGAGTTTTTATTTGGACAGAAGCGAAAGCCCGACGGTATCCTGCAGAAGTTTGTGCTTCCCAAGGGCGAGACGACGACGCGGAGGAATGCACAGCTGCAGGTCCTGTGGTCACCGCTCGTGACGGTGGTCTACAAGCGGACAAACAAACACAGACTGGACGAACTGCACGTGCCCGCCCACCTGCGCGCCGCCACCTTTGATGGTGACTGCCACCTGAGCGAGTTGTCACTCGTTGCAGATGAGTCGAAGGGTCGCCTGGACCGCCTTTGTCGCGAGGTGGTTGACCACGTCTACTTCACCGACCGTAAGCTCATCACCCGCATGGTGATGAACTTCAAGGTCGACGACAATAATCGGGCGTGGCTGCTGTGGTGCAGCTCCCTCCGCGTTTCCGGTGACAGTCTTAACCCACGCAACGTGCAAGTGCCGGTGGTCCTCTCGATGCGGATGGAATTGCTGAACGATGGCTCGTCGACGAAGGACCGTCTATTGAAGCGGCGTGAGCGGCAGCAGCGACTACTTGTGATGGATACCGAACTCTTCGAACTCTCACGAGACTACGATTTTGGCCACCGCTGCAATGCCTCACACGTGCGTGAGGCACGACGCCTTTTCCTCGCGCCGCCACGCGACGCACCGGCGACGAACACACCGCGACAGGGCCCGGCGCACCCGCTGCACGACGCGGTGCGGTATTTGACGGCCACGCGGGCG
>NW_008826144.1:0-6608 GCF_000691245.1 Trypanosoma grayi
GGAGGGGTGGCGGCAACGCCGAGCGCCGCCGCGAGCAGCCACGGCGCGGCAACCTAGACAAGGATCTGGACCGCTACAAGAACGAACAGCGCGGGGGCCGCGGGCGTGGCGGCAAGCGGCAGCCTGCTACGAAGGAGGGGCTCGATGCCGAGCTTGACCGCTTTCGTGGCGGCAACTAGAAGTATTGGGGTTTGGGACAATCAACTAACAAGGCCGACGTGGCTAGATTTAATAGCAATCTGAATCGGAGGGCCTGTTTCTTCTTGTGACCGAGAAAATGTGGGCGCGTCCGTAAATCGACTTCCAACCGGTGACGTGATTTTTCTTCTTTTCTACTTTATGGTTAGAGAATGGCTTGTGGTGAAACGCTGGCGGACCGTACATTGAGCGAAGGGTGATCTCGCAGTTGGTGCTTCACTCGGCAGGATGCAACGCCAACGCTCAGGTGCCCGTTGACACAATCACAGCAGAAAGTAAGACCAGAAAGGGAATAACAGAGATAACAACATCAACAACAAGGAACAGAGATGCATTGTGTCGTGCATTGCATGGATTTCCCACACGGTGATGTACCGAACCGTTAGTTGGTGCCGCTTGGCCTGCACACTTATTTCTCTTCGCACGAACGAAGTCGCAGATGGTGATTTGACCCGCGCCACGCCTTCGCTGTGCTTCTATTTTATTCTCTCCACAAGCCTCTAACTCCACACAAACTCTCACTCTCACTTCCTTTCTTTCGGCAAGGAGCGGTGCAACGGGGTGCGGCGGGATGGCAGCAGAGATGAACATAAGAACAACCATAACGGCAGATTCAGTGCAGCGAATATTTGGGCCGCCTGCCTCCATTGACTACAGGTCACATCCGGGCGATGAGGAAACCGTGTCGCCCGCCGTTATTTTTGAGAGTATGAAGCAGAAGGAAATTGGGCCTCTGGACGACATTAGAAAGTTAAAGGGAACCGTCTACAGCTACAAAAACCGAAAAGTTATCACACATTGGCTGCGTGATGTTTGTGCGGCATTCGACCTGAAGAGCACAACCTTGTGCCTGTCTGTTCAGCTGACAGATGCTTTCATCACAAAATCTTTGGAAAGCCTTGCTCTCGAGAAGTGCCAACTTGCAGCAGTGACATGCTTGTGGGTTGCAGCGAAATTTGAAGAGATGGACGACAGCTTGCCAACACTTCGCAAAATTGTTGAAGTTTGCGACAACGCCTACACGTCAAAAGATGTTGTGGACATGGAGGAGACAATTCTAGGCTTCTTCAAGTGGCGTCTTCCACACACCACTGTTATTAATCATCTTTACTTGCAGCTGCACTTGCTAAGCAGCAATGATCTCATTAAGTGTAGCAAGCGACAAGAGGAAACAGAAACAAATTACATTTCTTTCAAGATACTTCTGATGGGTACAGATCAGTGGACATGGGGGCCATTGGAAGCGGCAGCAAACTCCAAGCTCAGTGATGTTCTCCCCCTTCTGTGCGCAGCGGCACGACTCTGCGTGTCGCACAACATTGAGGTATTTCAAGTTTTCGGTGAGAACCTCCTTGTTACTAAACGCACACCGTTGAGCGCCACACTGGGCTCGTTGCCAATCGATGAGCATGGCGAGACACGCTTATTTTTGTCTAATGGACATGTGAACCTTGTCTTTGTCGATCGTGGCTCTTACATTATACTACGCACCATTAATCAACGTTTTCTCGACCTCAGTGAGTTGCTCATTCAGGAAGTCGTCACCCACGTTGAATTTATGCAGCTGCGCAGTCATGTGACGGCTCTGGGTGTTTTGACTCTGACAATGTGCATTCTTGCCACAGACCTTGAGGAATGTAGGGCGGCCATCTCCTACGTGCAGAGGAAACTATGCATATCGGAATCCCAGGCGCTTGCAGCTGCTCGCTTGCTGTGTACCAAGTACCAAGAGGCGATGCCTACATACCGAGATGCTGTTGCATATAGCGATGTCCCCCACGACATTTCTGACCGACTGAAGTTGTGCTTGGCGTGTAAGACCGGGTAGAATATATATATATATATATATAAGACATATAATGTGTAAAATAAAATTGAAATGTTATTGACCTAAATGGCTTATTTCACCTTGTAACGAAAAAAAATAATTAAATGAAATTCCGGGACAGCCTCTTTCGCCGCTGCAATGTTCCTTTTCGCCTTCTTAAAAGAATGCTCCTTTTGCTTTTGGACCGCTAGTGATGCAGCCGCATCTTGGTCGGCAAGGGAGACTTGGCCCTAGAGTACTGGTGACTACTGGAGAAAAATCGCCGCGTGCTCTGCGACCCAAGCATACCCCCTTGTGCACTTCCCATGCGGTGTTTGGACAACGGCAAGCCACCATCCCTGCAGCGTTGTATAATAAGCGCCTACTCTCAACGGATCACCCGGCCTTTGGGACAAAAAAAGCATTTCCATCCGACGGGCCCTTTAAGGGCCCTATAAGCATATCAGGCTTTTTCCTAGCAGTCGATCCCAATTTTGCAGCGGGACCAAACGACCGAATGAACCCGAACGCTCAAATAACGGTACGAGATAGCGAGGGACAGATGTCACGGGTCCGTTATCGCTGTCATTTAGAGTCATGCACGGGTATGAAGTTAGAGGCACTCATAAGACTCCAGGTTGGGTGGATATCGCCGAAGGTGACCTTCTCTTGTATTCCGGATGTCATATTCCTGGGAAAGGGGTTTGACGTAAGTATTCCGTTCCTTATCCACTTTACAATGGTGTCGGTGCTGGACGAGCACGGTGATCGCACTGGTAGTTTTCTCTACTTTAGCGGAACCCCCATGCTTGGTTTCTCGGCAGGCTTCACGCGAATCAAAAGAGGAAAACTGGTGTTAAACCCATCGAAACGAGTGGACCCTGCGGAGGGGTCAAAGCAGTTCGTAGGCAAGGTTCACGTCAGGCAATTAGGCTTCGTCTTCCTTAAATGTCTCACATACGCTGTGTGTTTTATTGCATGTGTACCTGCCTCGCAGAAGGTTCTTCAGTGCATGCTGCCCGATCCGTTTCACCGACACAGTGAAAAGTCTGTTTGACAGACGCTAATTTCTCTGAATAGTGTAAAAGTTTTTTGGTTTCGTATATATGTTTTGTTTTGCCTGTTTTCTGGAGTCTGTTCATCGATACTTTGCCGCATGCGTTCATTCTTCCCTTTTGTCCGGAGTTTGTATTCTCGTCTTTACCCTCCTTGTTGCTATTTTTCCATGTCAAAAAACCCCACAAAGAAAAAAAAGCGTTTCATACAGAGTTTTTGCCTTTTAGATGAGAAGAACTCTGAGGGCCCTTTGGCAATATGGGATTCACATTCCCCGTGGCATTGTCTATGGTGGTGCCAAGATGAAGAACTGGCCGGAGCAGAAAATACCTGACAACTTCCAATTCACAGATGTAGAGCGCTTTAGGGCAAAGGCGATACCTCGTGATGTGGGAAAGATCCCGCGTGACTTTGTGCTTAGTGTCTTGTATCGTCACCAGCCGTGTGAAGTGAGTGGTCTATGGGAGCACTGTGCAAACGATCCCGAGATTGTTCTCGATAGTAAACGACACCTTCGCGAGGTGCTGAAACAGGCAAGGGAGGAGGGCTTTATTATGTTTGAGCGTGATTCGGTTACTAATGAATGGCTGTGCTTTATTACACGCGAGCGCTACGAAGAAGTGCGGCAAATAGCCTGTGCAAAGTCTGAGGCGACTGACGTGTATTCTGGCATGCGGGGGTCGAGTGCAACGGAAACTTCGGCCTACGCGGAACGGTTTAATGAGATGAATGCGTTGGCGAAGGAGGATCACGTGCGTCGTCTAGAAGAGGAAGTGGCGGCCACGACGAAGCACCTGCGGTCCTTTCAGCGGAAGGAAATCGACTACTTGCCCTACACGGATTTGAATGGGAAGGTGAACTTCATGTGGTGGTACGAAACACGAGACGTGAAGCCTTCAGAGGGGGACGCTCTTCCCGGAACACCGGGCGCGTCAATTGGTGCTTCGGGCGAGACAGCACGCCTCGAGCAGTGATGTGCTTTGCCTTGACCTCTGCTGATGCAGTCTGTTTCCCTTTCTTTTTTTTTTTTTGGTTTCGTGGCTTAAATCAGATTGTGCTTCGTAAATTCTCTCCTGTCGCCTCCGTACAACCCTCTACACCCTTGTGTTTCATTTGCCTCTTACCACAGAAAATGAGTGCACAAAGTGTAGCGGAGCCTCTGCGAGGGGAGGATCTGGACTTCTACAAGAACACCCTCTTCCAATGGGTGCAAGACTGTCCTATATCACTCACACCAGGCGCGGAAATGATGCACTCGTTGCGGAAGGAGCTCATTCGGGCAGAACAAGGTGACGAGTCCGCTGAATACCGGGTTGCTGTTGGCGAAATGTTTAAGGTTGTGACAGACTCCTTGATATCGGCGGCTCACCGGAGTGCGCCCTACGCCCACATTGACCGAAGCGCCCCTCGCGACTACCACGTCACACGGGACGAAGACGAATTGTTAATGGCGGACGGCATTCTTGACTCGGACGATGAAGGTGATGCGGACAGCGAGTCTGATGGCGGGGGTAAGCCATCAATGAAGGATAAAGAGCAGAGACAGCGAAAACGTGAGGAGCTGCGGAGGAAGCGTGAGGAAGAAGAGGCAATGCTTCTTAATCAAAAGAAGGTGCCGGATGATAAAGGAAATCTCCTCAACACTCTGGGACCATTTCCCGTCCCTCGCCTCACAGTGAGGGCTTCTACGTACACCTTCCCCAGTCGGAAGGCTCTGGAACAGCGCACTGCCATACCATCATCCAAGTCGTCATCGGATGATGACGAGGATGAGAACACCATGGGGAGCGCACCGTTGCCGTGCTCCTCAGGCGGTGGTGAGGCTGTGGCCCACTTGACAGCCTTCATGAAGCCACTGTCTATGGACTCGCTGAAAAAAGTCAGCGAAAGTGCCAAGGTGAAGGTAAATCCCTCATCATCGAACCGAGAGTGTATCACAAATATTGTCAAGACGGCTGTTCGGCTTGGGTGCGAAAAGGCATGTGTTCTCATGGACAAACACAAAATTATTGAGGAAATGACCAACCACGTGCAGACTGGTCCTCTTCATAGCGCAGCTAGCATCGACTTCCTACAGTCCCTTCCCGATCAACTGAAACTTGCCCTGGGTCATATGTTAGGACTCTGGGAGGAAAGTCCACCAGTAGAGGCGATGTGGGAGCGTATGGTAGCCATGGGCTTTTTGGCGGTTCTCACAAATCTCCGCCTGAAACCTCTCAAGAAGATTGCGTCGGAATTAGGGGTTTCAATGCCTGACACAAATTCCACAGAGAAATTTTGCGAGTCCATCGTATTCGCTGCTTTTCCACGGGAACGTATACGTGCAAAGAATTCTCGAGCTAAGAAGCAGAAGACTCTGAATTTTACAGTTCCGCCATCTGGGATGCGGTGTAAGGGAGATATGGGCTTCATCACCTTTCAGGTGGAGAACATTTCCATCTTACCAAAGGACAATGAACGACGCTATTCACCTGAATTCGAGTATGGTCAGTTAAAGTGGAGCCTCCTCTGCATGGCTAACAAAGAGTTTCTTGCCCTTTATTTGTGTCAGACTGGGAGCGTGTACTGCAAGTTCTTGATAACAGTGGTGAATCATGCCAACCCGGACGACTCCATCTGCAATGAAGGTACACAACGCTTTTCTACGCGTTCCCAGGAAAACGATTGGGGTTTTAATACCGTCATCAAGTTGGAGGAGTTACTCAATGTGAGAAAGGGATTTTGGACAGAGGAGGGTGACAGCATTACAATTGAAGTTGGCATCGTATTGGTGGAGGCTCCGAAACCGCTCAACCTCGCAAAGAATATGTCTAACAAGGACAAGCCAGTCGGCCCAAAGGTGGATGAAAAAGCCATGCGGCAGCTTATAGAGGATGAGAAAATGGCACAAATGAGGAAAAAGATTAAACAGGAGATCACCAAAGCCACAAAAGAGGAGGAAAAGACGAGAAAGGATATTGCACAACGAGCTAGCAAAGGATTTCATGACCTGGTTGAGCACTTCAAGAGTGAAAAGCAGCGTATCATCAAGGACCTGGCGGAGCGAGAGCGGCGTGAGCAATCGGAACGCCAACGTGAGATTGAAATAATCAAACAGGCTCAGGAGCAGAACGCGGAGATGAAACGACGCATCGAGGAGCTGAAGAAAGAAAACATCAGCCTGCTGCGTGAGAAAAAGGACCTGACACAAGAGACCAAGGACTTGAAGAAGGCAAGTGAGAAGTGTGCTCAGGAGCTGCACACCATAAATGACAAGAAGGCTGTGCTTCTGCAAAAAATCAAACAACAGGAAAAGAAGATCGCGGTTGCACAAAAACATCTGAACGACTTGAAGCAAGAAGAGCCTCCAACTCCATCATCATCAGACGATGAGGCGAATGTGAGCGATGACAGTGAGATCATGTGTCGTTTGAAAGGCACACTTGAGCAGTTCATAGGAACCGACGGGAGGGGCGTGTAAGATGCAATGCGGCGCTCCTTGTCGCACTGTGGCTCTGTGCACTATCTCTCAAGGGGGCTGAAGAGTCATTAAGCGTAAGAAACGAAA
>NW_008826144.1:6698-12013 GCF_000691245.1 Trypanosoma grayi
TTTTTTTTTTTTTGCGACTGCTGCCATTTCTCTTCTTGCCTCAATTGTGTTTTATTCTGCCGTAGTGGGTAGCTCGAGTGCCATATGCTCATCGGTTGGTCACAAATCGCTCCGTCGGCTGTGGCGGGTTCTCTGTTCGGGGTGGCACTGATACTTCTCGTTGATGGCATCATGACGGCACAGGGAGAGACAGACAAGGCGAACCACGTGACCTTTACATTGCTTCTTCCTGCGTTCCTCTCAGTAGTTGGTTTCTTTCTCATGATTCTCATTTCCCCAGTTGAGGTAAAGAACGACGTTCCGCGTGCCAAGGCTGTGCTTTTCATTGGCTGGGTTGTGTGCTTCGGCTCTGCTGTTGGTGCTCTTGTTCTCTGTAAGTCCAAATTTGCAGGGATGCAGGAGAGGGAACGTGCATTCCCCGGTGTGGCACTGGTCGGCTTCACC
Source organism: Trypanosoma grayi (assembly GCF_000691245.1). Lineage (NCBI taxonomy): Eukaryota > Euglenozoa > Kinetoplastea > Trypanosomatida > Trypanosomatidae > Trypanosoma > Trypanosoma grayi. The sequence goes on from NW_008826144.1 coordinate 7,143, forward strand.
AGCCTGGTGCCGCTTTCCGGCGCCATACTTTGGTGGGGCAAGCAATCCTCTCTCGATGAGTATTAGGTGGAGGGGAAAAACCAGCCGAACACCTGTGTGTTTCTCTCCGTGTGTGTGTGTGTGTGTGCGTGCTAACGGCGACGCTCCCTTATTTGTTGTGGGAGAATGTTGGAATACTTGTCTCTCTGCCTCTTTGCTACCTTCCGTATCGTAGTTATAATCATTCCTGACAGAAAGCCCCCCCAAAAAAAACAACCACAAACAACAACACGATATATATATATATATATATTCAGACTACGACGAATATAAGAAAAAAAAACCAGAAGCAAAGGATACGAAGCAAATAGGCGTATGGTATGCCATGCGCCCAATAAGATCAGCGGCCGCTCTTGTTAAATACTGCCGGTGCTTTGATAGCTCCGCCAGATTTGGAAAGGAGCTTGGCTTCGGCCACAAGATGCGCGACATACCCGTCCTCACAGGGAACCCGCGACCCGTTGCAAAGGAGGAAGGGTGGCGCTGCGCCTACAAGCTCACAGACTCTATGGAAGATGTTGTTAGAGACGTTTTGAAAAAGGATGGCTGGAGCGACATTGAAGTACAACGTGAGATGGAGCAGATCTTCGAGAGGAAATCGCACGCGATCCGCTCATCCCTTAATACGTGGACGACCGTGGAGGAGTTTCAGCGCACTCCTTGGTACCGCCGGTACAAACCGACGGATACTTGTGCGGCCAAGTACATCTCATACGAGGCGATCAAATTACTGGAGAGCGCCTTGATTCCCCCGTCGCTAAGGACGGATCCATACGCTCATCTACGCAAGCGCCACATGGAAGATAACTGGATGAATGATAAATTCTCTGAAGAGTCTGCGATGTACATTAAACGAGAAGATTTGTTGAAGCAAACACGAGGTCTCCCGGAATACGGAAAGATAACGAGACGAAAGTTTTTAGAGTTCGATAGGAAGTTCAAAACGTCTTACGGCGCAAAACAGCATGTGAATGAGTCGTATGCTGCGTGGTTGCAGTCTCTGAATGGTAAGTAAGGACTTGTATACATACCCATGCCAATGAATCTATCGAGAAGCCAGTTACTCCTTTGCGTATACCTTTTTTTTTCGGTTGTTTTGACTTACCTTTTTAAAATATCTTTTATCCCATGGTTTGGTACGTCTTTTTTTTTTGCCGTGACATCACATTGTTACCTTGACGTCTTTTTCCCCTCTTTTGTATGCTCCTTTGAACCGAGATTGGGGTTAAGATGCCATCAAAGAAACCGGACGCCTTTTCGCAGTCGCGAAGAGACAGGGGGGAGGCAAACAATTTGCGCACCGACACTGATGACGAGTGCTTGGTAGCGAATAAACGTTATCAGGATGTGGAAGAGCGACGATTAAAGGAGTGGGAAAATTACCAACGGAGCCATCGCTCCACGGAGGAGCAGCAGTCATCTCGGGCCTTTCTAGATGTGTCAATTGGTGACGTTCTTGCTGGGCGGCTAGTGCTGGAGCTGTTTGAAGATACAGTTCCAAATACCGTGAACAATTTCAGGGCCCTTATTACGGGGTCATGCGGAATAGACCCCCTTACTAACGTTAAGCTGGACTACCTTGACACCCCAGTCCACCACGTGGACCACGCCAACAAGATTGTGGTTCTAGGTGAGCTAGATTCGTTTAACATTTCTTCTACTGGAAAACCAGTAGAAGATGAGGGTTACCGCCAGCGACACTCGGAGCGAGGCCTGCTCACCATGATTTCCAACGGGCCACATACAAGTGGATCTATCTTTGGCATTACACTCGGGCCGTCGCCGTCGCTCGATTTCAAGCAAGTTGTGTTTGGAAGGGCTGTTGATGATCTCACGCTACTGGACAAATTAGAGACCCTTCCTCTCGATAGTGTTGGCCGCCCACTCGTGCCAGCTGTAGTCACCTTCTGCGGCGTTTTGACAGGGCTGAAGCCTACAGGGACGTGGCCTCCTGTCAGGGTGCAAAGCTAAAAGGCATGAAGTGACAGACACTTCTGCAGGAATGCAAAGAATTTTTTATTTCGAGACACTTCTTGCTTTTAATCGAGGCGGAGCAATCTCTACCTCCTGTGTATAGGTGAATGTACCTTTAATTTGTGCCGATCAAAAGGCTTTTGTTTTATTTGTCCTAATCTCATGTATTGTTGCATTTTCATTGTACCGTGATGCAAACACACACACACACACAAACACACACACACACACAAACACACATACACACCCAAAGAAAAAAAAGATGAAGAAGAACGAAATTTGCGGTTTTGTAACGTTACTGCCTGAAATGTTTTGGGGCAAGGCTCTCTTTTGACTGGACATATGCTTTTTTGTTTCCTTGATAACTCTTCTTCTTTTTTCGTATGTCAAAAGCAGTGTTGCATGGGGTCACTGAGGACTTTTCCCTTGGACCCTAGTGGTCTTGCGGCAATGCAATACTTCATAGTGGCTCTTCAGTTGGTAATGACTGACGGATGCGACAGATGAAAAAATGAGTGGGACCACTTTCAATGCGAGAGAGCGGTTGTGGATCATTTGCGGAATGGGATTTGGAGTGCGCATTGCAGGCTGGCGGAGGGACTTTGAATAAATATATCGGGGGCACATTTTGAGATCAAGTCTTTGTTTTGTGGATTTGGCGGCGCTTTTTTTTGGAGGGGGGGAGGTGTAGCTTGATGGAGGGGAAGAATGACACGCCAGATGCTGCTGTTTTTTTTTTGCTTTGTTGATCGAGACCCAACGCTTGCACATGTGGCGTTTGACTTACTTCGCCGTGGGCGTGTGGGTTTGGGTCTCTACAATGACACTCAGACTGCCCGTACCAAGGATGTTGCGTGGTTCTTCATGGTGGGCAGTCTCGTAGGACTGATCAATTATCGCATGGCCCAGTGCCCCTCTTTGGCGCCCTCTCGCTTGATCAGCAAAGATCGATTAATATTTACAAGGTTACTTGGGCTTTCTTCCTCCTTGAAGAAGCAGTCTGCGCCTTGCTTGCATCCTCATGGGCCCATTATTGGTATCTATTTTTCCCTCCTCACCTTTTTGTTGTGGAAGTGTATTTTATTGCCGATACATAATTATGAAGAGAGCATCCATATCTCGGGTCAAACGCATGCAGATTGCTCTTATCCTCTCACTGCTTCTAAATGCAGTGCTTCTAGGGCTGCTTTTTGTGCAGAGAAGTGACCGAACAGATTTTGCTGAGTTCGGGGGGGTGCCAGCCGCAATACCACCGCCCAGTGGAGGCGCAGACGCCAGTATGCGCAGAGGTGAGGATGGGTGGGTGGGTATACTCGAACGTGTTTCCTCCCATACACGTAACACCAAGTATAGCCCAGAGGAAGATGCGCTACTCTTTACGCATCCGAACCGATACGCTCGCAGTCCCGTGCCAAAGGGATCATGGAAGGTTCGTGTGGCACCGGATCGCATCTTAACCATGGATGAAGTTGCCTTTGCATACGATATTTGGTTCGAAGAGAACAGGGTATTCTCAGGTCTGAGTTGGCTAGGGGTACACATGCAACAAGACCCTAATGATGCTATAGTGATCCAAGACATGTTGTGGCGTGTAAAGCCGGATCTGATCATTGAAGTCGGAACAAACACAGGTGGTGGTGCTATCTTCTACGCCACGGTAATGAAAGCGTACAATCCTCAGGGGAAAATAGTTACTCTCGATGTTAAACCGGTAAGCAACTGGCTAAACTCGCAGACAAGTGCAAAGTGTGTTGGATGCATCTTGGGAACAGAACACCCTTGGTGGAATGATGGCATGATCAACTTCATTAATGGTAGAATAACGAGCCCGGAGATACAGGCAATTGTTGATCGTTACGCGGCCAATGCATCTACTGTTGTCGTGATCGAGGATGCCTCCCACCGGTACCCAGACACGCTCTTGAATCTTAACGCTATTCACAAGTACGTAACCCCCGGATCATACCTTCTTGTGCAAGACACAAAAATGGATCGCTTTGTTGCTGCGGGAGGCGCCAAGTATGGCAACTACCGCTACGGGCCGATGCGCTCAGTTGACGAGTTCCTTTCAAAGCGCAAGGAATTTGTGGTTGATAGACGTTTCGAATACTTGCTCTATTCACAGCATCATCGTGGATTTTTGAGAAAACTGAAAACAGAGGAAGCCGTTTGATGCCTTCTTTTTGATGGTTTTCTTGCGATGTCTGGGCTTACCCCCACTATTCACCATTGTCAAGCAGCGGATATTCAATAACCTTTGCCGTGCTATTTGGCCTTTTGAGGAAATATTCTCTTTTATTTTCCTGCCATTATTTGATATATATATATATCAAAAGAGGAAAGTCATCATTGTTCCTTCCTGGTTAAGGTAAAGTGATTTAGAAATGGGTATTTAGGGCGTTGCCTTCGTGACACTTCCCCTGCTGGCGTTAACTTGTCGTCAGCTTTATTTGTACACGGTGTGCTTCGAAGCATGTTGTTGCTGTTGTCTCGTCGTTGGCCAAAGTGGCAAGATTCACCGCACCAAATCAGCTGCACAGGCGGCAGCAGAGGAGGTGAAACAAGGCAGAATGGAGAGAGATCGAGGAGCGTATAAACCATGTGGGACCAATTCCCCGCCACATTTTTACTGGAGGTGCTTTCAGTAAGTGCGTCAACGAGGTTGAATGGGCGTTGAATGAAATCACCCAAACAAACGCTGAGACGTACAGGAGGTTAAATAGTAGCACTGTCTCGCAAGGGGGGGGGCCTGTGTCACAGGCTTGTGAAAATCGTACGGGGCAATGAGTGTTCCAAATCCAAGGTATGCCACAACGAGCCACTTTCACAAGCAATATTCGTGGATATAATGGCTCGGG
>NW_008826145.1:0-12005 GCF_000691245.1 Trypanosoma grayi
CAAAAACACACACGCCACCCGACGCCATCCGAGGCGCCACGGCCCAGTGAGGTCCTCTTCCGGCTGTGCAAGGAATCAGTGGTGACGCGCCGGCATTGCGCATCCCCGCTCACGCGCCTCGCCGCACCACGGCGGGCCGCCCACACAGCCCCGGCACAGCAGCAGCGAGGGCACGGCGGGAGACGACAAGCCACATCCACTGCACCAACAGCGGCGCCACGCCCTGCAAGGGTGCCCGCCGCCGGGCCATCTTGGCACCTCGTCCAGCAGATGCAGCTGCCCCAAAGATGCGGGCACAGCAAAGGCTCAGGTTGATGAAGCCGCAACGCCAGCGGCAGGAAGACAGTACACAACGGTGTCCCAAGCTCCCTCCAGCAAGGGCCCCCCACACAACATCATCTCAGGCCATCTCAGGGCACTGCGCAAGAGACACCTGGTACCCCACACTGGTGCCACCAGGCGGTCCGTGTCCTATGCCCCTGATGCGTGTGCGGGTGTTCGCTCTGGCATGCTTACCTACATTTCCTGCACCACCTGCACCACAAACACTGCACTTTGCCACAAACCGCGCAGCTGCGACATTCACCCAGCACATCAAAGAAAAGAAAGAAAGACAAAAATACGCTCAAACCCGGAGATGTCCATCCCACAGGAATATAACTTCGAGCGGCATCGGGCTCTGTTGTAGAGGCATAGAGTCGTGTATATCTTTTCCAGTACAGCACTTATATACGCATCAACATTATATGCGTCAATTACTCAAACGACCGTAAAAAGGAAACAAAACGCTCAGGGTTAACAGGGCGGCAGGTCTGTTCTTTCCTCCACTCGAAATCACACACCACGCCCCCACCAATTTGCAAAGAAAAACAATTTGCTATCCTCGTGGTAAAGAGAAACAACAACTTGGAGATACGAAAGGATAAAACAAACAAAATATGTTTTAAAAAAGAAATATAGAAAACATCAACGATTTAAAGGAAAACGAGGGCGTAAGCCCGGAACGAAGCCGGTCTTCAGGGAGACAAACGTACTTCCTCACGAGTCGCAGAACAACTTCGACATACTCAGTACAGGGCCGCAAGTCCCCACACGCCCAGAAGCAGCAGTAACAGCATCCGCGCATGCGCTTGTGCAGCGTCGTATTCATCGGACCTCGAAGCATCCACATCGACTGTGCTGTCCAAAGAGGACTCTTCACGGTCCGCCTCTGGGCACTGAATCACCTCAGCCAGAGGGCCATCATCTTCATTCTCCCTTCGCCCACCGCCATGATTGACTGCGGGCGTGACCGTCTCGCTGGTTGCGCGAGGAACGGCGTCCGGTGGCGACTGGGGCACTTGGGGCAGAGGGCTCGCCCCGCCGTCAGTCTTCGGCATCACAGCCGTCTCGGCGCCAGGGATGGCAAAGGGGCTGGGGGCCTCCAGCCTCGCATCCGGTGCCACAGCAATACTATCCTTGTACAAGGACAGCGTCTCTACCTCGTGGGGGCTCAGCACGCGGTTGTAGAGGAGAACGTTCGCCACCGTCACAGAGCTTGACGGGCCCTTGCTGCCGTCCGCGAGCCCGCCAATGTAGATGTGTGAGAAGTCGCGCACCTTCAGGGCCGGAGGCAGCGGCTGGGCTGCGCCTCCCAGAACCTTCCCATCAACGTACACAGAGGAAGTGTCCGCACCCATCGTGATGGCAACTTGGTACGGCTTGTTCAACTCCCATGTTTCTTCCGCATTCATCAGTACACCACCGTATACGGGTCTCCATTGGTAATTCTTCCCGTACGACAGTCCGAGGACCCTCTTCCCCCCACCCACGGTCATGCTCACGCCCAGTAGAGGATTCTTCTCGCATGCCGGAGCCTCGCGGATCGTCACCGTCGCCACAAGGGTAAAGGCGTTGTTCATAAATTCGTAGCGTCGATTCTGTCCTTGCAGGTTCACTGGCCACAGGGCACCAGCACCGTGCCCCTTGAACAGCAGGCCGTTGGTCACCTTCTCTGCGCCCGTCACGTTGGCGTCCACGCAGCGGTACACGTCCTGCCAGTGATGGTCGTCCGAGTTGCCGGACAAGAACCCCACAAGCCCACCTGTGGGGACAGCAGCTGCACAACCGCCGTCCGACGGTAGAGCCTCCGACGCGGTGGAGCTGCACGTCTTCGAGAAGTATTCATCCTGCGCTTTCCACGTCCTCACCACGGATCTCACCAGCTCCAGCTCGTCGATCAGCTCCGCAAAAATAAGGCTGTACACCCTATCATGGCTCATCTCGTGCAGACAATACAGCTTGCCGGCCTTTGTGTACAGCAGGGAACTGTAGGGGCTGTCCTCGTCACCATCAGAAACCTGTCCAACGTCAAAGATGCGCCTGTTGTCCGTCACCCAGAGGTGGAGCCGGTCGCGCAGCCACCTCCCCTTGAAATTCAGAGGAACGGTAAACAGCATCACACGCACCCCCTCAATGGTCACCGTGATGAAGCTGCCTTGGCTACCGGGCTCTGTACGTGAGGGTGAGGGGCCCCACACACGAGAGAGCGTCCCCACAGCCTCGGACCACGTCTCTCCCATGTCCGTCGACTCAAACACCTTGCGGGGGGCGTTGTCAACTCGGGCGTTCATGATGAGCTTCCCCTCCCACTCCACGAGGGAAGGTTCGGAGCAGCCAATATGAGTGTTGCCCGACCCAAATGACCACGACGCACCATCATCGTCCGAGTACATGATCATCGAGGTGATCTGTTTCTTCTCGTTCGTGGCCTGTACAGGGAATACAAGAGTCTTGTCATTTAGCACAATGGCTCTGCTCACACCGCCCAGGAACTGTGCCGATGGTGCACCTGCGATCGTCTTGGGAAAGATGGATTTCAGCGACACGGGCTTGCCCCATGTGATCGTTGCGTTTGGCTTGCCACCCACGGTTGTCTTGTTGACCTCGCCAACAGCCAGCAGGGGCTCCCAGTCGCTTCCATCACCCTGCCAAGTCCAGTAGGTCGAAGTTATATTGTAGCTCCCCACCAGAACGTAAATTTTGTTCCCCTTCACGATGACTGTCGGGTCCAGCACACGGGAGCGTTCACTGTTCACACGGCTGTTCTTGATTGCGATTTGCGTTTCCCACGTACTCCCACCATCAACGCTGAACTTCACCGCAGTTTCAATGAAAGCGTTATCATCATCGCTCAAATACCGAGCGTCTCCTATGGCGACAAGCACCCCGTCCACCTCCACGAGTGAGGGGATCCGGAAGGAATGAGCCACCCTCGGCACAACTTCTCCATCGTCCTGCTCGAAGGGCACCGTCGACTTCCCTCGCGCAAAGAGTTCAACTCTGCGCGAATTCACCCCCAGAGCGTGCGTGGGCCGTATACCGTCGAACGCAAGGAGGAGGGAGAGGAGGAGGAAGACAAAACGTGTATGGCGCGGCATTCAGGACCCTGTTTATCTCAGCCTCTTGCCTGGCTCGGACAGAAACAAATATCTTCGCTATGCTTCAGAAGTGGCTCGCGGTGTGTATCCGGGTTTGGTAAGCCTTACCAGCACCAGGTTATAGTGTGTCTCTTACTGTCGACGGTCGCAGAGAAAGAGGAAGTGTGAAGGGGAGCAACAGAGGGTAGAAGAACGCAAAAACACACACGCCACCCGACGCCATCCGAGATGTCTGTCCCCACCCTACCAGGGCTCAAGTCCACCGGTACCGCCACATAGACAGTCAGTAGGTGGCGCGGAAGAAGGGCGCCGCGCGCTCTCACGCCACGGCCGATATCAATGCTTTGCCCCCCGCTTGTTTGTTTCTCCTATTGTCCGAGTAGCACATAATTGTTACAAAGTAGAAGCCCCAGTTGGGAAAAAAACCTTAGCATCCACAATGTGAGTCTGACCAGTAGGGTTGAAAAGTTACAGGCAGATACCAGTGTTGTCATTCGAAACTCCTTGTCAGTGACAGCTGTGACTACTTGACATCGATGCCGATGTCTAGTGGCGGCAGTTGGCTATTTATCTCCTGTTGACGCCGCTCGTCGTGCTCAATGTCTTCAAATGTGAAATTGTTTGCTGGGAAGCCGTGCGTCTGACCGGCGTGCATGCCGCTGAGCCAACGGAGTGAACTCTCCTGCAGTTTCTCCTCTGTGAGTGAGGTGGTGTTCTTCAGCACGTAAGATGACATTGCGATGCGGGTAGCAACCCACATCTTTGTGTGTCGCATGAAGCCGTAGGCGCCAATCTCCTCAGCTGGCACCGTTTCTGAGTAGCACAACAGCGCGTGTGGGTGGCTTTCAAGTATGCTTCTAATCAGATGCTCCTCCCACAATAACCGCGAGAACACGACCAAACGGCCGTTATCGCGCAGTAACAGCAAAGCATTCTCAATGGCCTGCTGCAGCTCATATTTCTCGTTGTTGACGATGCATCGCACAGAGGTGAGGAACTTCCACGACATTGGCGTCTTGCGACGGCTCTGCTGTGTCCGCCAGCCGTCGTCAGGAAGCATATCGCCTGCGGTTTCCACACAAGCAAGTACATCCCGTGCGCTCGCAAATGGGCGCCGCTGCCGCACCTCGCGTGCCATTTTCATTGCCTGCTGGGGTGTGAGGATGCCGTAAGCGCACAACGCCCTCGCCAGGGCGTGCTGCGGCACACTGTTGAGGTACGCAAGGGCGCCGAGGCCGACTTGCCGCCCGTAGCGCATGTCGAGAGAGTGCGCGTCGTCATCGAGGAGGAACCCACGCTCTGGGTCCTCCAACTGCGTGTCAGAGGGGCCAGCATCAATCATAACGGCATCAAAGGACCGCTCGCCAAACATCGACTTTGATTCCGACATGATCCTGCAGAAAAAGCGGAAGCGGTCGCCACCGAACTCATCGGCCAACCCCCGTGCTACATGGGACGCACCACGGTCGCAGTCAATTGCCACGACACGTGTGTATGGACTGCCGTTCTCGAGCACAGCGCCTGTGTGGTAGCCGCCGCCCAACGTGCAGTCGAGTACGTCGTACGACACGAGCCGCTTCTGCTTTGTCACGCGCAACTCAAGGTCCCCCGTTACTGTTAAAGCGTTGTGGGATGATGTCAATGAGAGGGCCGCTGCATGTTTCCTCATATCCTTTTTTACGAGCCGGCGCTTCTGGAGTGAAGCCTTTTTAACATCGAGGGCACGGCGTATGTCCAGTGTGCTCGGGTACCCCTCCTCAACTGCCCGCGTGGCGAGGTGCTCCGCCAGCGCTTTTACGTCATGCCACCGCAGTCCTCCACAGACGCCTTGGAAGAGCGGCTTCATCATAAGGGGCGGGTGCTCAACGCGGTTCATCTGCGACCACCGCCGCGGCGCAACAATACGTTTCATATTTGCATCTGTTTTATGTTTGGTGGCAGGTGTGTTTAAGGGTGTGAGTGTGTGTAGAAATCGCGAACGAGATCGAGAGAGAGTAAGGGGAAGGAGTGTGTATGTTATTAAGAGTCTCAAAGGCGTTGCCTCACATATTCAAAAGCAATAGTAATCCATGCAACATGCCCGCCACAGTTTCTCAGAAAGACTCCCACAGGTGCACACCTGCTCAGGCGTCCGTCGAGGCGGCGAGCCCACAGAGTGCCGTCCCACTCACCACCAGGCAGCTTCCCAGCAACGTTCGCGGCCGCAGTGTGCCCTCCTGCAGCACGAGGACGCTCACCAGCACGGTGATCACAAAGGCCAGTGCATTGGCTACTATGCTGCCAATCGCCACGTCAACATCGCGCAGGCCAGCGAAGAAGAATACCGATCCGCTCAGGTTGGTGAGCTGCGCCACGAGGTACTTGGGCCGCGACGCAAGGAAGCACAGGTCCTCCAGGAACGAGGTGGTTTGTGTGGCCATACCAGTGCTGTAGCGTTTCAGCAATGGGTTTGTAGTGCCCCAGATGACCGCAGCGAGCAGAATGAGAAGCATCTCTCGTTCTGTCTCTTTTGTTTCGCTTTTTTTGGGGGGGTAGTTGTTGTTGTTTGGTGTATTTTTTTTGTAAAATATTGATTCCATTTTTCGGGGGGGTTACGGTACAAAGCGAGAGGAAAAAAAGAAAAGAACAAACATGGGCAAAGCAAACGCAACAGCAAACAGGGGGAGACATAAAGTCTTTGTGTTTGGGGGAAGGCACTTCCGTTTTCCGGTCCTTCTGATGTTGTTTTTTCTTGTTGTTTTTCCACCTCTCTCACTACAGACCGTATTCCACCATTGCCTTTGCTAACGCTTGGCGAACTTCCGCTTTGTCTTCTTCCCGTCAACGTAGCCTGGGAATTGGCCCCTCTCGCGGCGCCGGTCGACAGAGAGCAGGCCAGACTTCTTCAGCGGAATGCGAGTGAGCGGCAGCAACTTCACCAGAGCGTTAGCGACGGCCATGCGCAGCGCAAAGGCCGCGATCTCATTGGCAATAGAAGGCATCGCATGCCCCTCCGACACAATGTGCACGTCAAAGTCCCTATAATCCAGCTTCGCCTCATCGAACGGCATGAGCACCATCTCCATCAGCCACGCTTTGTTGTCGAGCACGAGGGAGAGCGGTTTGCCCATCACCGTAATGGCGCCGTTGTGGTCGCGGTTCTCGCGCAAAAGTGCGGTGAATTGGTACTTCTCTCCATCCGCGCAGCCGCGGCCCACAGCGATGCCGGTCTCTGTGTCCACCTCCGCCTCGTCGATGCGCACACCGATCTGGTGGCGCGAGTCCTCACCGGCCACCTTGCGCGCAAAGTCCTTCAGCACCGTGTAGAAGTGTGTGTAGCTGTCCGAGCTGTCGGCGGCGAGTGTCGCCCTGCTCATCAGGCCGTAATTCTCGAACATGACACGCACGTCGTCCCTGTTGAACTTGCGGCGGCTGAACTCGAAGAGGGCGTGCTCCGTCTTGAAGGCACGCGTCTCGGTGAGGCGCCCCATCCACTCAAGGAAGTTTGTGTAGTGGCCGGGGGCGTTGTCAAGGCCGACCGCATCCGCCGTAATGGTGCGGCTCAGTTGCCGCGACGCGGTGTTCATCGGCTTGCTGATCGACTCCAGCGTACACTGCACGAGCGCCTGCGCCTCATAGGCGCTGAGGTCGGGAAAGAGCGCGGCGAGGACCTCCCCGAGCTGCTCCGCGTCGAGGCCATCAACGGATGCGTAGTAGTCCTCCACCGACTGGAAGTAGACGCCACCGCTCACACGCATCCACGCCTCCTTCAACGACTGCGCAGTGAGTTCGAGGCGCAGCTCGTCGCGCAGCGAGGAGAGTGTATTGTGCTCGGCGGGCACGTACTCACCGGGATACATCGGGTAATCTCGGAATTGGAAGAGGTTGCCGTGCGTTGCCTGCCCGCTCGCCGCAAAGGCGTTCTCGCCCACCTCGAGGGGCATCTGCCGCTCACGCAGCTCCTCCTCCAGGCGGGAGAGCTCCATGTCCTTATTACGCTTCACGTGCGAGTTCACCCAAAGCAGGCGCTCGCCGTCGGTCTGCGGTACGCCGGGGGCTGCAGCAAGGCGGTTGGCGAGGCGGAACAGGCGGGCGTGCCGCGCCGTCCGTGGTGACAAGAGGTGGTGCATGCGTCCGTACCAAATAGACGTATATAAACGCCTATGCGTGTGTGTGGTGTGTGTGTGTGTGTGTGCGGAGGAGGATTTGTGGCCCTAGCCAGACACACATACACACACAGAGGCGCAGGTGTGTATATATATGTGTGCGTTCGCTCGCTTTTATTGTTGTTGCTGTTTTTCGTTTTCGAGGGAGTGGGAAACAGATAGACAAAGAACAGACGGGGTGATGGAGCGCATGTGCGTGGGCGCGAGGGAGAAAGATAAATGGAAGCAGAATGGGGAAAGAAGCGGCAGCGTCAGCAGATCACCCAGACAGAGGCCCCCAAATGACCTCGGTGGCAGGCACGCACGCACACAGAGATATACGGGGACAGGTATACAAGCAAGACGCTTGAGCAAAGCCTCAACACCCTACGGTTTTTTTTTCTTTTCTGTGCCCTCTCGAAATTCCTTTGGCGCTGTTTCAATGTCTATCTGGGTCGGTGTCGCACCACCACCACCACCAACAACAACAATTCGGTGAGTGGTGCGGTGCGCACAACGCAAAACAAAAAAGGGAGGGAGGTGGAGGTGGAGCATTCGTAGGGCGCAAAACCAAAATGAATAGCACATTATAATATGTGAGATCACGAGAGCGATACAAATGGTCCTCTAGCAACGAGCAGATTTTTTTTTTGCTTTTGTTTAAGAAAAGGCAGTGAGTGATACAGGAAGTGTGTGTGCCTCCGCGAAAAAGAACTCGGAGAGACTGCACCGCATATTCGAGCATGGAGGCCACGCTACGAGCTTATCCTGGAGGTGATGCTGACTATCTCGTCAACAGTCTCCATGACAAGACGTAACTTCTTCTCCATCTCATCTCGGCACTTTTCAGCTTCCTGTTTTTGTCGCTCCAGCTGCGACGTAAGAGCCTTTAGCTGTATCATTAATTTTTCCGTGTCTTTTTCATGATTTTTGACTTCCGATACCCGCTGACTCGGCTCCATAGCCATGGGATCGATATGCCTCGCCGGTGTGGTGCCAAACAGGTGAGCTCTGGCAGGCGTGGGATTCACTTGCTGAGAATGTGCTGGCGTAGGTTGAACGTGCTGGCTTCTGGCTGGTGTTGGGGTAAAGTTCTGGCTCCTGGCTGGTGTGGTACCACCTTGCGTTCTCATTCCTGGGGTCATCTCAAGAGCTGTCTTCACCTCACGTTCAGTTCCATCAAATACGGCCTGCATTCCCGTCACAAGGGGCTCACTGTTCTCCCCGTTGAAGTACTGCTCTGCTGTTAAAGCGGGTTTGTCTGCGAAGGTCGGCGGGTACACGTCCATCTGCAGCTCAACGTCCGCCTGCCTACGCGGGAGAAGCATTTGAATTGTGTAAATAGATTTAGGTGTGAGTGCGCAAAAACGTGCTATCTCGCACTGCCGCGTGTCCAACGACCATTTCGGGAAGATACAGAGTCCCTTGTGCACCTCCGATGATGTGTAGGCGGAGCAGTTCACGAGTCTCCCATCCATCAACTCGTAGAAGCGGATGCCGCCCTCCCCTCTACTCGCAATGTACAATAGATTGGTGTCCTCATCGAAGAAGGGCAGCATGACAGAGCTGGACTGGTCGATATCCTCTGTCTGTGCTGGCGCCGTCATGTTGCGTGCGTCCCAGACCATCACCTGGCGGGCCTGCGCCTTGTTAAAGCCGGTTGTCATAATGAGATTCGGTCGTTTCGCCCAGAGGCAACGCTGCGTCTTGCCGCTCTGGTGGGCACTCCCTGACGCGACAATATCGCCCTTCCTTGGGTCCATGATATTCACCTTCTTGTCCTTCGACGTGGAGCACAGCAGCGAGCCGTCAAGGTTCCAGTCAAGCGACATAATCTGATCTGTGTGGCACTTCAGCACCTCGCCCGCCTTACCGCAACTCACGTCCCACACGTTGACTACCATGTCGGCGCCTGCGGAGGCCAGAACGTTGGCCGCGCTTGGGTGGAAGTTGATGATGCCCACCTTCTTGCTGTGCCCATGTAGGTGCACCGTGTGGTCGCTGCAGTTCTCCGTGAGCCCCTCCTCGGGGATGCACCACCCCATGATGGTACCGTCCTCACTAGCGGTGAAGAGTTTAGTGGAGTCGAACGGGTTGAAGGCGACGTCAATAATGGGGCCCTCTTGCCCCAACAGAATCGGCGGGTTTGCAGCGACCTTGCCGTAGTCGGTATGGCGCAGCACCGCTGTGCTGCCGAGCTGCGCCCACGGCACCGCAAGGAAGCGGTCGCTGCAGGCCATCATGTTGCTGCAGTCCCATATTGCGCCTGTAGGGGAGACGTTGAGGAACTGTTTGTCCAGCCTCGACGGGACAGACTGCGTGTGACGGAATCGAGAAATGGCCATGAGCCCTCCTTCTCTCTGTGTGTGGCTGTGTGTGTGTGTGTGAGAGAGTATGCTGCTGCACTCCAAGGAGCAATAAAAACAAAAATAAGAAAAACGAATGCAACTCTCATATATATATATATATATATGTCGAGAGAGAGAGAGAGAGAAGGAAAATTGAAGCCAAAAAATTGGTGTAGAATCACACAGGATGAGAAATGGGGGACAAAGAGGCAGACAGACACAGAGAGAGGGAAATAGGGAGAGTTGTCACCACTGCTGCTGCGGCTGCGGCTGCCGTTGTTGCTCTCGACCAATGTCGAAGATGGCATGCGCAATGGCAGAGCGGTGCACGTGGCCTCAGGCAGTCGTGCTTCCCCACCCCAGTCCTCCGCTCAGCTCGGGATGGGTTTGTTCTTGTTATGAACGTAGCTGGAATCCTCCAGCATCTTGCTCGCGTGTTCCTTCCTCTCATTGATCTCATTCCTATACTTGCGCCAAACGTCCTGCTTGAGCAGTTCATTGACGTCCTCCGTCGGCAGGCGGAAGATGGACACCACGAAGTCCGTGTTGCACATGAGGAAGAGGCCCGACGCCACCACGAAGCCCATAATCACACGCTCGTAGACCAAGTGGCTCTCGTACCTCCAAAACATGCGCCATTGGCGGTGCTTGTTCGTTAGGTACACTGTGCGGAACTCCCTCCTGCGCATGTCCCACAGGGTGTGGTACCACCGCACCCGCTCTGGCAGTTCGTATCGATTTTTCATTCCTTTTCTTCGTTGTCTTTGTATGTTTGTATCTCTTGCGCGTCTTCTCTATCTTCCTGCTTGCGATAACTGAAAGCAAAAAAAAAAAACAGCAACCCAACACACACGACGCTCGCGCGATCCCGTTGTTTTCTCCGCGGGTCCTTCCACAGGCCGTTTCCCACCCACCCCCTCCGCGACCGTAGCAAAGGCAGCAGGAAGGCCGTAAAGAGCAAAATAGCAAATAACAAATAAGAGCGGAGGTGGGAGAGAAAGAGAGTCGGCTGGAGGCCCACGGCAGCTCAGAAAGGTCACTCAAATGGGAGAGCAGTAACGGTATCCGCAGCAAACAGCACACACACACACACACACACATGAAGCACCCTCCCCCCCATGGAACAGACGAACACGTGTGCGTCTCTCCCTCAAAGAGGGGTTACATCCTCCACGTCCGCCGTGGCCCAGTGGCTGCCGTCGTGCCTGCCGGCCTCTTCCTCCTCCACCACCGCCTCCTCCGCGAGCGCCACTTCCTCCTCGGGAGTAGCAGCAGCTGCAGCAACTTCGCCAGTGGTCCCTCCTTTCCCGAGGCTCGTCGCCTGTAAGTGAGTTTCTACGGCGCTAGACGCACTCACGTCCTCTTTCTCCTCCTCCTCCTCCCCCTCACTCGCGTCCGTTCCTTCGTCCTCCTCCTCGTCCTCGAAGTCCGTCATTGTTGTGGCGAACGACGCTACGCTGTGTTCCGCACACGACGCCACCTCATCCTCCTCCTCGTTGCTCCTTTCCAGATTCGTGTGATACTGTTTTGCGTGTGCGCCAGGATGTGGCGTGGGGCACACCACGCACTTGCTGTTGTAGAGTGTCGAAAGCAGCAGAGACGCGATAAGACCGTCTGCCGTGAAGTACTCACGGGGGTCTACTCGATCGAGTGTGTATGGGGCGACGTGCACCGTACACGGCCAATCCACCTCAGCCCACACCTGCGGCGCGTCATCCAGCACGGCGACACTTCGCGCCTTTGGTGGTTGTTCTTGCTGCTGACGCTGCGTTGGCGCGCGGTCTAGTTCCTGTAGAACCGCTACTGTAGACTTGACGCAGTTCACCAGGTCCTCTTGGAAGCGCTGCCGCCTGTCCTCGCCGCTGGCAGGCGTTGGCGTGTTGCTAGCGGGCCCAGTTTGCAGCAGCAACTCCGCTGTGAAAACGCGGCCGGCCCCTCTCAGGAAGAGTTCGCCGTCGGGGTCCAGCAGCTGCGACAAGATCGCCTCGGTGCGCC
Source organism: Trypanosoma grayi (assembly GCF_000691245.1). Classification (NCBI taxonomy): domain Eukaryota; phylum Euglenozoa; class Kinetoplastea; order Trypanosomatida; family Trypanosomatidae; genus Trypanosoma; species Trypanosoma grayi. The sequence continues at coordinate 11,887 of NW_008826145.1, forward strand.
GCCGCGACGACTTCGTCACAAGCACAAGCGGAATGCCCCACTCGACCCCGAAGCGGCGCAGCAGCCGCCGCACGCCCCGGCGCAGGTAGACGGTCTCGGCGCGCAGCGACGGGTGCGGC
>NW_008826146.1:0-8609 GCF_000691245.1 Trypanosoma grayi
ACATCACCGCCGTGCCGGCGTCCCTCGTCCCCCCGCACGACGTGCTGACGGCCGGCTTCCCGTGCCAGAGCTTCGCCAAGGCGGGGCCGGCGACGGGGCTGCAGCATGAGAAGGGTTGGCTCTTCTACGAAGTGGTACGCCTGCTTCGCGCCGCCGCCCCACAAGGGTTCCTGCTCGAGAACGTTGAAAACTTGCTGCGCGTGGAGGAGAGCGCGCAGCTGCACACAATTCTACGAACGCTGCGCCAGCCGGCGGCGGACGGTGCCCTTCGCTACGCGGTGGAGTACCGCGTTATTGACGGCGCCCTCGTCACACCACAGCGGCGGCGGCGTGTATACTTTGTTGGTGTCCGCGCCGATTTGCCGCGAGCGACGACGCAAGCAATGAGTGCCACCCTCGACACGGCGCTGCAGGAGCTGGAGGAGTACCGACAGACACACCCGGAGGCACCGCGCTGCGTGCGGGACATTCTCGAGTTCCGCAGCGATGTGGCCGTGATGAATGAGCAGCAGCAGCAGGAGTTGGTATCCTTGTGCTTAACAGAGGCGCAATGGGAGTCCGTGCAGCGCAGTAAGACATATCGACAATCTTCTGCGTGGCGTGTGGCGGATGTTGATGGCTTGGCCCGAACGCTGATGGGAAGCTACCGCACGAGTTATCAGCTGTACTCGGAGTTTCTCCCGGTGCCCGACCACGCTCCGCCGCTGCGGTTCTACTCCATCCGTGAGTGCGCACGGTTACAGGGGATCCCCGAGTGGTTTTCTTTCAACCCTGCGGAGCCCTCGTCTACCCGCGCCGGTGACAAGAGCAGCAGTGGCGATGCTAACGTACAACGAGGTGTTGTGCCGGTGGGTGCGGTCTACAAGTTGATTGGCAACGCAGTGAATCCCATCGTCGTGGAGCACTTGGGCCGCGCCCTGCTGGCATGCCTTCCGCCGTAACGACCAGACACGCTGCTGTGTGTTTGCATGGGAGTTTTGTGTGTGTGTGTGTCTCTCTCTCTCTCTCTCTGTCCTTCTGTGGCTCTTGCGCATCCCGCACTGCTGCTGTACTCTTTTTGTTCCCACCTACTCTTTTAACTTGCCCACCACGTGCCGTCAGCTCGAGTTCTTTACGTCGTAAGCAACACACAGGAAGCCATGCCGCCGAAGAAGGGAGGAAAGGACACGAAGGCCGCGCCCAAGAAGGGCAAGATGGAGAACCTCAACAAGGGCGCCAAGAAGGCGGCCAAGAAGTGGTCCAAGGGCCGCACCCGCGAGGCGCTGCAGAACGCCGTGATGTTCGACAAGGAGACGCTGGACAAGCTCATGAGCGAAGTGCCCAAGTACAAGGTCATCACGCCTTCCATCATCAGCGACCGCCTTAAGATCGCCGTCTCCCTCGCCTCGAAGGGCCTGCAGCACCTGTGCAAGCAGAAGCTGATTAAGCTCGTCTCCTGCAGCAGCAAGGCGCGCGTGTACACGCGTGTGTAGACGGGTATTGGGGCGGGGTGGGGAATGGGAGAAGAACAACATCGCGGAGACATATGCCGGTGCGTGAGGCTCCGTTGTGTGTTTGTGCTCCCTCTTCATCCCTCTTGATCTCTGTCTCCCTCGCTTCTGTGGCCTGTGCTTCGTGCTGACTGTTATGATCAGACGCAAAGACTATGTGGAGCATGTGAGTGTTTTATTTTTTGTTTTTGTGCCTTGATTTCAAACCCTGAGCTTCCACCGGAGCATGTGCGTTGCCGAGGCGCACGTGTGCTTCGCCGTGCCGCTCCCTCTTTCACGCTCCTCTGTGTCTCTGCGTCTCGTACGCCCCGCTGACTCGTAGTGGCATTCCGTCTCTTTCTCCTTTGCGCTCGTCTTCTGTCCTGCACGTATCATCACACACACACACACACACACACACGCCTTGTAAAGTAGTAAGTACTGCCGCTTGCCTTTCGCTGATATTCTATAAAACGCAATGCTGACGCGCCTTCGTAGTGCTGTTCTGCGCGGTGCCGCTGGTGCGCGTGCCGCCTCCGCTGGCGGTGCCGTCGCCGACCATAAGGGCCGCGTCGGGTACGTGTCACAGGTCATTGGCGCCGTCGTCGACGTCCACTTTGCTGAGGGTGTGCCGCCGGTGCTGACCGCCCTCGACGTGGTGGACAACCTCGGCCGCGATGAGGCGCTCACGCTGGAGATTGTGCAGCACTTGGACGCCCACACTGGCCGATGCATTGCGATGCAGACGACAGACCTGCTGAAGCTCAAATCAAAGGTAGTATCGACGGGCGGCAACATCTCCGTGCCGGTCGGTCGCGAGACGCTTGGCCGCATCTTCAACGTGCTGGGTGACGCCATTGATCAGCGTGGTCCTGTTGGGGAGAAGCTGCGCATGCCCATTCACGCTGTCGCGCCTAAGCTAGCCGACCAGGCAGCCGAGGACACGATTCTCACCACCGGCATCAAGGTGATTGACCTCATTCTGCCCTACTGCAAGGGTGGTAAGATCGGTCTCTTCGGTGGCGCCGGTGTGGGCAAGACCGTCATCATCATGGAGCTCATTAACAACGTGGCCAAGGGGCACGGTGGCTTCTCCGTCTTCGCTGGCGTCGGCGAGCGCACCCGCGAGGGTACGGACCTGTACCTGGAGATGATGCAGTCCAAGGTCATTGACCTGAAGGGCGACTCCAAGTGCGTGCTGGTGTACGGGCAGATGAATGAGCCCCCGGGCGCGCGTGCGCGTGTTGCGCAGTCGGCCCTGACGATGGCAGAGTACTTCCGTGATGTGGAGGGGCAGGACGTGCTGCTGTTTATCGACAACATTTTCCGCTTCACTCAGGCCAACTCGGAGGTGTCTGCCCTTCTCGGCCGCATTCCCGCCGCCGTCGGCTACCAGCCCACACTCGCAGAGGATCTCGGTCAGCTGCAGGAGCGCATCACGTCCACAACGAAGGGTTCCATCACGTCCGTGCAGGCTGTGTACGTGCCGGCTGACGATATCACCGACCCCGCGCCGGCCACAACCTTCTCGCACTTGGACGCAACGACGGTGCTCGACCGTGCGGTGGCGGAGTCCGGCATTTACCCCGCCGTGAACCCGCTGGAGTGCGCGTCGCGTATCATGGACCCCGATGTGATCAGCGTTGACCACTACAACGTGGCGCAGGATGTGGTGCAGATGTTGACCAAGTACAAGGAGCTGCAGGATATTATTGCCGTGCTTGGTATCGACGAGCTGAGCGAGGAGGACAAACTGATCGTGGACCGCGCCCGCAAGGTGACGAAGTTCCTCTCCCAGCCCTTCCAGGTCGCGGAGGTCTTCACAGGCATGACAGGCCATTACGTGCAGCTGGAGGACACCATCGAGTCCTTCTCCGGCCTGCTGATGGGCAACTACGACCAGGTGCCAGAGATGGCCTTCTACATGGTGGGTGGCATCAACTCCGTGCTGGAGAAGGCGAAGAAGATGGCGGAGGAGGCGGCAGAGCTCGAGAAGATGCGCCGTGCCCGCGCCGCGCAGGCCAACTAGTAGTAATGCGAATCTATATTGGTCTCTGCGCGTGTGTGCGTGCGCGTCTATGTTTGGGTGTGTGGGTGGCTTTTTCCCCCTGTCGATGCATGTATGTAGCAGCAGCAGCCGCAGCAGTAGCAACGGCAGCAGGAACGGCAATGATAGTGTTGGCAGCATCAGTTGCATGGAGTAATGGCACGCGGGTTGGGTTCTTGACGCAACGCGCCTGCATGAGCCTCTCTCACGTGGTGGCTGCGAAGTCAAGAGGAGTGCAAGGAAGGGTAGCGGCTGGCACGGCGGGAGGCGAACAAACAACGTTCTGCCTAGGAAAGAATAGACGATGTCTGTCTCTGTGTTTGTGACGATGAACAAAAAAAAAAAAAAAAGGGGGTGGAAAAAAAAAAAAAGAGGGAGCACAGGGAGCGAAACAGTAAACAAACAAACAAACAGGAAGAGAAAAAAAAGAGAAAAAAAAAGGCACGAAAAAAATCCCAACAACAACAACAAAAACAAAAACAAAAAGAGATTGTAAGGAAACAAAGAAGAGAATTCCGAGGCATGCACGGCGAGAGTATAAGAAAGAAGGCGTGGGCCTGTGCGTGCGTCTTTCTCTCTCTCTCTCTGTGCGTGTGTGTGTCTGACATCTGGAATGGACGGAGAGAGTGTGTGTGTGTGTAGGACGGGTGTGGGCACCGCAGACACGATACCCACGTAGGAGCGCGTAGCAACAACTGTTTCGTAGGAGGACCTTTCTTTTTTTGGTTTCTTTTCTCTTCTTCAGTTCATTCTTCTCTCTTCGCCGCGTCTGTAATGTGTGGTGCGTGGGAGCTGCGTGTGTGTGTGTGTGCGTGAGGGGCGGGGAGGCCGAGGGGTACGCGCGCTGCACACACACACACACACACACACGCTGGAGAGGCACCGGGCGGCGAAGAAAGAAGGGACCGATAAGAAGTGAAGGGAGTGGGAGAGAGACACGGAAAGGAAGCGGGAAAAATACGCCATGGCAGTATGAGGTATAGGTGCGGCTGTGTGTCTGTGTGTGTGTGTGCGGGGCGGGCCTGTGTCTGGCTGGCTGTTTTGTAGTGCTTCGCGGTCGCTGCTCGCCACATCTCTCTTGGCTGTCTGTCTGTCTGTCTCCCCTTTTGTTGTTTTGTTTATTTGTTGTTACTGCCGCTGTCGCTGCTGTTCGTTGTGGCGTGCGTGCGGCCTGCTCAGTAGTGGTGCGGCGATAGTGTGTGATTAGTTTCGTGGATACCTTGCGGCTTGAGCGCGCAGGTAACTACAGCAACAGTGCCTGAGAGGCGGTTTCAATTGTACACGCAGAAGTAGAGAGGGGACGTGGGAGGCGGTGAGGTGCGAGGCGGCGGTGCAGCAAGAGAAACAAAACCAAACAACAACAACAACAACAACAACAATATCAACAACATCAGGAAAGGTCGGGTAGCGACGATGGTCAACTGGTGGCTCATTGTTCTGCTCGTCATCGTCGGGCTGATGTGCGTGGGGCTCGGCGTCTACACCCTCATCTACTTCCAGTCGGAGGAGGACGAGGGGGAGGCGTACACGGCCAAGGTGATCGTCGTGGTCGGCATGGTGATGTCCATCGGCGTCGTGCTGCTGCTGCCGCTCGATGCCGCCAACGCCACGGACCCGACCGTCCCCACGAAGTACGCCAATACTCTCAACACGCCGCTCATGTGGCAGATCGTGCTGTGGTTCTTGACCGCCATGACTGTGGTGGTGGTGCCGTTCGTCATGTTCTTCTATGAGGCGTACGACCCGGACAAGAACAAGCCCGGGCGGCAGGTGGGGCAGGCGGTGTTCTACACCGTCGGCGTATTCGGCGTCTTCGCTATTATATGCGGTGTGTGCTACGCCAAGGTCGGTGTGTCGGTGGTGCCGATGCGGAGCTATGTGGCGTACCCACAGTTCGTGCAGAACGTGGAGGACGTGGCGTACAACGGCACCAGCGTCTCTGGCAAGCTGGAGATCGGCGTCAGCTTCTTCACGTACTGCGTTGGCATGCTCTGCTTCTTTGGCTGGATTGCCTTCTTCTTCTACGGCGGCGTTGGGCTCGTGTCGTTCCCTATTGACCTCATACGCGGCTTCGTGAAGCGGCCAAAGGCGATTAGCGGCGCCCGCTTCGCGCAGGAGATGGCCGTCATCGCTGCGAAGGGCGACGCGCTGCTCGAGCTCTCACTGGAGACGCAGAAGGCGAGCCGTGGCACCATTTCCCGCTCGATGCGTAGCAAGATCAACATCCTGCGCAACGAGACGCACATCCTCGAGGCGCAGCAGGAGCAACTCATATGGGCCTACACGCAGGCAGGCGGCTCGCCGTTTATTGTGTACGGCCGGCTGCTGATCGGCATCGTGTCGGTCCTCGTCAGCGTGGCGTGGGCGCTGCACATATTCCTCTACAACACCTTCGGCGCCACGCCGTTCCTCAATACTCTTCTCACCGAGCTGGACAGCGCCTTCTCGCTCTTTGGCATCATCGCGTACGGCGCGCTGGTGTTTTACCTGATGTGGATCACCTTTGAGGGCCAGGTGCGCCTCGGTATGCGGCTCGTGTTCTTCCAAATCCACCCACTGAAGCCGCACGACACGACACTCAACTCACTGCTCTTCAACATCGCACTCTTGCTCCTCACCAGTGTCGCCGTCGTAGAGTTCGCCGCGCGGTCCTTCCAGGAGTATAGCCCATGGACAGCCATCAACGCGCTGATGAACATATTCGTGCTGCACCTCAAGGGCATTGGGTATTTTATCATGCTGGCGCAGTTCTTCTTCCTTGGCATCTCGCTGCTGTCGCTGGTGTGGGTGATCCTGTGCCCCGTGCACAGGAAGCGGGGGGACCCGACGAAGGTGCGGCTCGCCAATAACTAGCGCGAGCATCCATGGGATCAGCTGGGTGGGCGTGTTGTATGATGGTGGCGATGATGATGATAAAGAAGAAGAAGATGAAAGGAGAATGAATCAGGAAACGAAATGAAGGGAAAGGCANGAAGAAGAAGCAAAGCCAAAAACAAAAACAAAAGAACAAAAAAGAATAAACAACAACATCAACAAGAATGACGAATACAGTGGCAGGAAACGAATATTCGACCCACCCCGTGCCCCTTCCCACCCTTCTGATGTTCGCTCTGGCCAGCAGCGACGGCGATGACCGCGGCAGCACAGAGAGAGCGAGCGGGAGAGGGGAGGCGTGTAAAGTGGGGCGGAGGGCACACCGACAGACAGGCGGGCGGGCAGACTGACCCACACAGTCAGGCGGGCGAGCTTCCCTGTCCTCCTCCTCCTTCTTCCAGGCCTTGCGCATATGCTGCGCGCGCGGCCACAGTCTCGGCTCACCGTTGACCGGGAGGATGTTTTCCGTGCAGCGTGGACATGCGCGGAACTGCTATACCTTTTACACACACCTACACTCCCTATCTGTTTGCTTCATTTTTGCAGTACTCTTTTTTTGTTTCTTTTCTTGTTTGCCGTTGCAAGCCACTCGCTCCTCCTGCGCATGTGACTAGGGATGGGGGGGGAGTGAGTGAGTGAGTGGGCGAATGGAAACGATGTGGACAGTGTGGAGGAGGAGGAGGGGTGGGGGGTGCAGAGGACGTACCCAACTTCTTACCTCCTGTGTGGCACCCCGCTGCTTCTTTCTTTCGTGCCTTCCTTTTGGTGTGTGTGCGGGGTGTGTGTGTCTTAACGGCATCTGTGGCAATGCGCCTCTCTCCTTCTCACACGTTTTCTCCTCGCTGTTTTCTTTTGGCGTGCGTGTGATCTTCCTGGCGCCCGTTGCCGTCGTGACGCGCCCGCAAGCTCACTCACAGCAATTCCTCAAAACATAGGAGAGTGTTGCGGCGGACCCACAACTACAGCAGCAGCGGGAGGAGCCACGTCGCTGTTTGCGTCCAGACAACACACAGACACACATTACTTTCGTATACAGATAAGCATACATACAGCGGAGATTAATAACCAATAGCACACCAGCGCGGCCCCCTGTTGCGAATGCCGTCATCGTCGTCGTCGCTGACGGCGCCGCCAAAGCTGCCGGAGATGTGGCCACAGTCACAGGAGCAGCTGCTGCCGCTGCTGGACATCCCCGACGGCGTCACAGCGTGGGACGCCGCCGCTCTCGAGGAGGAGCGACGTGAGCGCAACGCCGATGGACACGCCGAGCGTCTGATGCGGACCATCAACGTACTTGGGATGCGCAGCAAGCAGGCACAGGGACTGAACGCCGTCCTTACATCGGTCGCACGACTGCGAGAGAACAGGGGGGCACGCCTCTATCTTGCCTGCCACGAGGGTCGTGGCGTTGGCATCCTCAAGGTGGGTGTGAAGAAGCTCTTCGTGACGCACCCCAAGTACAAGGCGCTAGTGGAGCTTGACCCGCTGTGTGTTCTCGACTTCTTTGTTGACACAAGTTGCCAGCGACGGGGGTTTGGAAAATCGCTTTTTGATTTCATGGTAGCAAATGAGCATCTCACGCCGGGGGAGATCGCGATTGACCGCCCGAGCACCAAATTCCTCGCATTCCTCCAGAAACACTACGGCTTGGTGGAGTACACACCACAGTCGAATAATTTTGTGGTGTTTCACAGGTACTTCGAAGGCAAGCATCCGCAGCGTGGGAGAGACGGCAGAGGTGGCGGTGCGTGGCCCTCCGCCTCTTCCGTGGGGCAGCAGAACAGCCGAAGGTCCTACCCCGGCTACAACGGCGTGAAGGGCAGCAGTGATTGTTGGCCTGAACCCAATATTTCTCGCGTCCAGCCGTTGCCCTTGCAGCATGCACAGCAAGGGCCACCGTCTTTGCAGCAGACACCACAACGCAAAACGGCGTATGAGTTGCAGTACGAGGAGTATATGCGACAACAGACAAATCCAACGCCGGGAAGGAACGTGCCAGTACTGCCCGGCCACAAACCAATGCCCTCCGCGGAGCTCTATGCGGCGGAGCATGGCGCGAAACGCCGTTTGTCGCCCACACGCAGCGGGGTGCCGTACAACATCATTAGCGGAGCCCCGGGGAAATGATTGAGAGGAGAGTTCATGTGTGTGTGTGTGAGAGAGAGACGTAAAGGAGACTGATGGACAGAGACGTTTGAAGAAGAAAAGAACTGGATTAA
>NW_008826146.1:8724-12002 GCF_000691245.1 Trypanosoma grayi
TGTGTGTGTGTGTGTGGGTGGGTGTGGCTGCAGGCAAGCTTGGTCCTTCTCGCAACTGCGACTCTTTTTTCTTGTGCCCCTCGCACAGTGGTGTTTTGCGGCATTCTCACTCTTTCCTTTCCCCTGTTGCGTGACGGCCAAGCTATAGCCAGGTGTGTAAGAGCTCAATCCAATGCCGCGGCCTTTTGGTGTCTGGGCGCCCGCGACAACCCTCGCGGAGTACCGAGCGCGTCTGCCAAGCTTCAGGGCGTTCTCCCTGAGGTGGGTGTGGGGCGGGCGGCGCGAGGTGTACTACCACCCCGAGGCCCTCGCACACTTCAAGGACCACCAGCAGTACAAGGACGCCGTCGACACCGTTCGCGCAATGCAGGTCTCCGATAAGTTCTTCGGCGAGGGAACAAAGCTTCCGCGCCACCCAATCTTGAAGTTGATGGTATCATTTGGGCTGTACGCCTCTGTTGTCTACGCTGGCCTGCGCTACTACTACGGCGTGTATGTGCCTGCGAACAACCCGACGTGGCGTAAGGTGGTGAACAAGGAGTGGGAGGAGGCTATCAACAACTCGCCATGGGACCACATGTCGCACGTGTGGCAGTACAGCGACCAGTACGCGTCAGTGATTGGCGAGGCCGGCTCACCTGGCCCACGGAAGTTCTACATCCCCGCGTAATGTGGATGACACTGCGGTGGGTCGCATACAAGTGAGGGTGTGTGTAGACCGGTTTGAGCTGCTATCTGTGACTGCGTGTGGGGACGTGTGGGGACTGCAGGAAAGAGTCAGAGCGAGGCGGCAGACGTGTGTCGGGGTGGCGGTGTATCATCTGCTACCACGACTCCTATGACCACTACCGATGCTATTGCTGCTGCTGAGGCAGTAACGTTAGGTGGGAGTGTGGGAGACCCGCCAAGCTCCCCCACTTGCTTTATAGGGACACAGTGGCTATTGATGGGAAGAAAACTATTGGGTAGGAAGGACTTCTCTTTTTTTTTTTTCGGGGGGCGTATATGTGTGTGCGTGTGATTTTGGCACAGTTAAATTGTTCTGCCTTTGTAGGAATTAGAAGGCGAAGATAGTAGTATTGACGAAAGACTTGTTTGAAGAACGGATGCAGTAGTGGAAAAGGCAAGAAACCCACAAAACAAAAAAAACACACACCCACACGCGCTGAGAACGAGGCGCTCATTGTGCGCTGAATGGTACATCTCTGTTCTTTCCTTGCATGTCTCTACTGACGCATAGGCAAGCACACACCCACACCCACACACACAAAGACAAAAGGACCATCTAAACAACTGGTGGGGCAGTTCGACGAGATCAGCATGTTTGTTGCCACCGCCCGTGCCCTCAATGGCAAGCCGCCAGCTATCAAGTGGTTGCAAGACAAAATGCTCATCAATGGCAAATTTGTGCCTGCCGTTTCGGGAAAAATGATGGACGTCATAAACCCGGCGACGGAGGAGGTGTGCGCCCGCGTGGCTGAGGCGGATGCCGCCGATGTGGATCTCGCCGTTACGGCTGCCCGCAAGGCGTTTGACAGTTACCGCACCACCGACGGCGCCTACCGCCGCTCGCTGATGTTGAAACTGGCCAACCTCATCTACCAGCACCGCGAGGAGTTGGCCGCGATTGAGACTCTTGATAATGGCAAGTCGTACAACGCCGCGCTGAACGTGGACCTGCTGCTGATGGAGGAGTGCTTCCGCTACTACGCGGGGTGGGCGGACAAGATCTACGGCCGCGTCGCCCCTGTCAGCGGGTGCAACTTCAGCTTCGTGAAGCGCGAGCCGGTGGGAGTATGCGGGCAGATCATCCCGTGGAACTTCCCACTGCTGATGGCCGCGTGGAAACTCGCCCCCGCCCTTGCGATGGGAAATACCGTCGTGCTAAAGCCGGCAGAGCAGACGCCGCTCGGTGCGCTGCGCCTCGGCGAGCTGCTGATGGAGGCCGGTTATCCCCCGGGCGTCGCTAACATTCTTCCGGGCTTCGGCAGCACTGCCGGCGCACACCTCGTGCGGCACCGCGATGTGGACAAGGTCGCCTTTACCGGCTCCACTGCTGTTGGCCGCCAGATCTTGTGCATGGCGGCGGAGAGCAATCTGAAACGGGTGACGCTCGAGCTCGGCGGCAAGTCGCCGCTCATCGTCTGCGATGACGCCGACCTCGACGCCGCCGTGGACGTGGCCTCGCACGGCGTGTACTTCAACATGGGCCAGGTCTGCACTGCGTCGTCCCGCATCTTTGTCGACGCCAAGGTGCACGACGACTTTGTGGCGCGGCTCAAGGTGGCAGTGGAGAAGCGGCGCGTCGGCCCCGGCAACGACCTCGCAAACGATCAGGGCCCGCTCGTCTCAGCGCGGCAGCAGCAGCGCGTGCTTGAGTACATCGAGAAGGGGAAAGCAGAAAGGGCAACACTCGTCACAGGCGGCGGCAGGCATGGCACCCGCGGCTACTTTGTGCAGCCCACCGTCTTCACGGACGTCACAGACAACATGACAATCGCGCGTGAAGAGATCTTCGGTCCCGTCGCGAGCGTTTTGAAGTTCCACACAATGGAGGAGGCGGTGGAGCGCGCCAACGCAACGACGTACGGCCTCGCCGCCGGCATCTGCACATGCGATCTTGATAAGATCATGCACTACTCATCCTTCCTGAAGGCTGGCACGGTGTGGGTGAACTGCTGGAACCGTTACGATGCCGCCATGCCGTTCGGTGGGTGCAAACAGAGCGGCATCGGCAGGGAGTTGGGGGAGGAGGCGTTGTCCAATTACACGGAGACCAAGTCTGTATTCATCGCGCTAAAGAGTCCGTTTGTCAAGAACTAACTAGATCTGACCCTTTACTTTTTTTATATTTTACTGATACCAGCGAGCGTTTTTTCCCTTTATGTTATACTTGTGTTTGGTTGTTTGACATGCCCGGATCGTTTCCTTTTTCTTTGCGTATATATATATATATATATATCAAAATATGCTTCTTCCCTTCCCCCAGTTGAGTGGGCAGGGGGACCCACGAGAAATCGGCACCCTCTTCCGATGTTGACCTTTTTTTTTTCGTTTGTGTCTTTTGAGGTGGAGTGGGGTGGCGAGAGAGGGATGGCGGGTCCCCCTGCGCGCCGATGCCACGACGGGGGGTGGGGTTGGAGGGTTGGTCTTTGCTGGCAGCTGCGGGTCGTGCCCGACGGCACTTTTCGCAGGTGCGGCAAGAGGCGTCTTTATCTTTTATTTTGTTTGTTTGTTTTTGTTTCGTGGTTTGTGCGAGCGTCTCTCTCTCTCTCTCT
>NW_008826147.1:0-8373 GCF_000691245.1 Trypanosoma grayi
CCCGCGCACCGTCGCCGCCGTTGCTTCCGCCACCCACGAGACCGCGCCGTGCGTGCGCCCCGCCGCCAACCCCCGCGAAGTAGAGCGCGGGGACAAAGACGTGCTGCGGCAAGCGCTCCTCGCCAAACCGCTCGTACCAAAGGCCAGGCCGTTTCTTCCGGAAGCACCGCGCCAGCGCCGCCCAGCAACCGACACAAGAACGCCGTACGCCGCGCGACTCCCTCTCGTCGTCGTCGTCGTCCTCCTCCTCCTTCTTCTTCATTCGAGCCGTTGTTGTTTCTTCTGCTGGCTGTGCAGGTTGCCTGTTTTGCCGAGAGCGGCGCCGAAGCGTGAGGACGCCCCCCACCACGACCCCCGCGCACGGCACGACAAAGAGACACGACGTCACCACCGACCACAACGCCACCGGCAGAGCTCCAGACGCTAGCCCCATCGTTGCCACCACGGACAACATCACCTGCAGCACGAGGCTCACGACAAACTCCAGCGGCTCAGCGTACGGCCGACACACAACGAGGACAACAGCAATCCCGGCGTGGAGCAGCAGACAGGCAGTAAAGCCTGTCCACGGGCGCGCCACTCCACTGCCCTCTCGCATCACCGTAGAGAAGAGCACCATCGCCGTCTTTTGTGCCAGCACAACAAGCTTAAAGTAGCGGAACCGACGTGTATACGGGGCGTACAGGAACTGCGCCTCGTTTGTCGAGGCACGCACACGCTCGTAGTATGCTGCATGCCGCCTGCTTCTTCTCCTGCTGCGTCGCACCATGTGGGAGATTGTCGCATCCATAGCAAAGGGAGGACGTCGTGGCAGAGAGGCACATGTGGCAGCGGCGTCGCCACCACCAGGAGTCTTTCCCGCNTCGTGCGTGTGATCGCCTCTTCGAGGTGATTCCGCAACTACTGCGTTGTTGGCCAGAGGGTACTGTTGTAAGGCATGCAACACCTGCCGTGTGACGAGACCGTATAGGAGGGCGAAAAACACGGCGTATGTAATTGATGTGAGAATCGCTGACGACAACAATAAGCCATCCACGCCACTACAAGGAACGCGCGCGTCTGCAGAGAGGCGAGGAACCCCCGTTGTTGTGCCGTACGTTCCAGCAGTCGAAATGCATGCACTCCTCTTTGGTAAGTTCTGCCCACTACTGTCACTGCAACCGTTGCTGCTGCTGCTCTCCACCACTGTGCAGTCGTTTGAGTCGCAGGGAAAGAGGTTGATAGCGTTTCGGAGGATGGGCGTGTACATGAACGAAACGGCAAGGAATGCCACCCAGAGGAACGTGTAGCGCAGCCAGAGCTTAATGGCGAACAACCGCTCCCGCCCTCGCCGCGTCACGCCTAATCCCAGTGAGAGCGCGAACAGCAGTGCCAGGAAAAACAGCACTCCAGCGAGGGGAAAAAAGACAGGGCTGCTCTGAATCGGCTCCAGTGTCTTTGACTTCTGCACACGTGCGAAGAGGAACGCGGCAGTAACGCAGATGACCACCACGGCCGCCTTCAGCATCGTCCACGCAAGCGAGAAGGTTTTCGTCTCCTTGTGCCGCCGCCAGTGCATTCGCCGGTACGCCAGCTCCGCCTGGGCACGCTGCACCGCCACGTCCTCCTCCATCTCCTCGTTGCCCCCAATACGAGTCGTGGCGGCAGTGGGAGTCTGAATAGTTACGTCCGCGCGCAGAAGCTCCTCGGCGACGCGCTCCTCCACAGGGCGTGGAGCATTCTCAATGTGTCGTAACCGCTCCAATACCCGTGCGCGGTCACGGGTCCCCCACACAATACGAAGGATGACGCCAACGAGGAGGAGAAACACCACAACAGACGCGCTCACGACTGTCACTACAATTATCACACGCAAAGAAAGACTCCGCAACAGCGTTGAAAGAGTTGTCATGTTGTGCCACAGTTCCAGTGCAGAGCGATCGTGCAGCAGTAGACCACCCGCCACCGTACAGAAGACAGCTGCACAGAGAAGATAGACGAACAGTGTAAAGTAAAGAGGTCCAAGAAGCAGCGCGGAGAGCAGCACGAGGACGAGGGGAGCGAGAACGTTCGTGGCGGCGAATAACAGACGCAGATCCGGCGGCATCCATGCCGGCAAACTGATCCCCAGTGCACCAGCGTGCTGTGACACCTTGCGCATCCCTTCCATACCCCTACCAGCAAAGCTGCTGCTGTCATTATCAGTGGTGCTGTTGCTTCTGCTCCTACTACTGCCACTGCTGGCGGCAGTGTACGAGAGAGCCTGCATCACCGCATCCACGAAACGGAATGGTGAGCTGTAGAGAGCAGGAAAGACACTTGGGGCAATCGTCACAGTGAGGTACAGGTACTGCAGGTAGTTAATCAGAAGCTCCAGCACATCGTAGAGCATCTTCTCAAGTTGGCCTGTAATTGCACGACGAGAACAAGAAAGAAACAGAAAAAAAAAAAAGAAATATGAGAGGAGGGCAACAACGATACAGACAGGAGCAGGAGCAGAATCCATCTCTCCCCCCTTTCGTAAACACAACGATCCAGTCGCACGTGCGTGCCCGGTTCTTCTTAAGTGAGGCAGTAATGAGGGGCGAACCGAATTTCGTACCGCAGAGCGATCCAGCACGCTCAGCACTGGTGCTGTGGACGCTGCGTGCACATATTCACTGGGTGCGCGGCGTGACCCGGGAAGGACACACGCACAGATACATCAGGAGATGAGAAAACGATGCACAATACACCGGTGGCAGTGCGGACTGTAAGGTTGGAACGCAATTCATTATGCCTTCGTCCATCCATTTGTTACAAAGAAAAAGGGGGATGTGGGTGGAGGCAGCGCTTCCAACGGGGGGTGGGGGGACAAAGAGCAGCAGCAGTTGCCCCGCTCACACGTAAAGGATATATATATATATATATATCTTTGCCCTTGTGGAAAAGCAACCGTAGCACCCACCCGAAAAGAGAGAAAACAAAACAAGAAAAAGGAGACAATTGAGGGGTGAGAACACCGGTGTGACGGGATCCACGAATTCGGTTTATCTGAGAGATTATGCAAACACACACACACACATGGACAGAGACGCATACATACATATATGTATATATCTATGCACATGCGCACATAACACAAACCACGACCACCACAACAGCGGCACACCGCAAGCAAATGGCAAACGCCACGTAAGTAAAGAGAGAGAGAGAGAATACACAACTCGAAGGGCGCCGCAAGATGCAAATGAAAACGTGAAGGGAAAACGACAACGCAAAGCGGCCACATAGCGGAATGCAGAAGAAGGGAAACCAAACGGAAAAAAAAAACCAGCAGGAAGTGTATTCAAAAAAGCCCCATAAGCTGCATCCTTACTTTTAACCCACGTTTCCCCGGCACCCGACCCATCGCCCCTCTCTTCCCTATTCCTCTCCACACACCAGCACCAGCAGCACACAAGCACAGAAGGAGGGGCAGCACATCACCACCGCACCTTCTCCAACTCCGTCACTTCACTGCTGCAGCCTATCAGCTCCACGTGGTTGCTGTCATCCACAGTAAGCGTGCAGCCATTCCTGAATTCCATACCGCATTTGTCCCGCACGGCGTACCCGCTCACCACAACGCTTTGGTACGCATCGCGTCGCACCCGCTCCTTTACGCGCCCGTTATCGCACAACCAGTCCTCCACGTCCAAGACATAGTACGGGAATGTTGCTGTGAGGTTCAACACCGAGAGGCAGCAACAGTGTGAAGTAAATTCCTCCCAGCTCCCAAATCCCAGGAGCTCGTGCTCCACAGTGCTCTCATGTCGAACGCCGTCGACGAAGTCGAAACTCTCCGTATGGAGCATTCCGCAGAGACACATAACGAGTGCCACGACCGTGAAGAAGCTTAGGCCAACAAAGAACATCTGCATATATTTCTTGATGGTGATAGCGATGCGGTGATCCACAGCCTGCTGCAGCGTACGTAGCCGCTCTGAGTGTTGTTGGAAGGCCGCGCGAAGGCGCTGACGCAAGATATAGTGGCGCCGCAGCTGAGGCAGCTGATCAGCTGGTGCTGACGCTCCGTCCACAGGCTGCGCCGTCCTATTCATATCCCCAGCGCCGCCCACGCACTCTTCCGCTGGTGCTGCCACTCCTTCTCTTGTCGATGCGCTTGTTTCACCCCCCATGGCACTCTGAAGGGGATCAGAGACCTCAGAGAGAAGTTTTTCCAGGAACAAATCCCAATTCATCACCTCCACCCCCTCCATGTGGACCTTTGGAATCACAGGCGCGAAGATCGTCGAGCGTCGGTCATTATTGTATGTGGACTTGATATCCCGTGGGAAGTGGCGCCGCATTTTCTCAATCTTCCACTGCGCGTTGAGGGAGCAGGCGTGGCGCACTGCCGGTGGAATAAACTGGGACCCGGACGCTGTCGCCGCCGCCTGGTGCTGGATGTCGCTATTTTGGGAGCGGCCACTCGCACCAGTGGCGTGACCATGCACATTATTGTTCTTGTTGCTGATGCTGCTGATGACGCTTGCGTCCATCGCCATGTTGCCAGGGATGCAGGCGTTGCTTTGAATGCCACCGCGGAAGAGAGTCAACATGGGCACGCGGTTGTCGCCGGCATCCGTGGCTACGCTGAGGCGGCACGGCACAACCATGGGGGAGTACCGCTGATTCTTGCGCTCCCGCAGTTGAGGAAATATGGTACGGCGTCCGGCTGCAGTGATCTCTGACGTCCGCGCGCGGTTGATGCTCGCGCAGAACCACGGTATCGTGCCGCCCTCGACATTGTACGTCTGCAGCTGCGTCTCCGACGCCTTCAACCAGAACGGTCGCTCAGAGAAACCCGTCGACTTATGCAGCTCCTTCCGCCGCTTGAGGACGTCCTCATACCGAAGCGGCGTGTCGCCAATCTGGAGGACCTCCTGCCACCGCCGCAGCCATTGGAAGAGTTTCCCCCGCCGTTTGCCCTTCGTGGCGTTCTTTCTGCTATCCTCATCATTGTTGTGATCGTCATGCTGTTGTTGCTGCTGCTGCTGCTGCTCTTCTTCGTCTTGCTGCTGCTGCAGCTGCTCTTCCTCTTGCTGCTGTTGACCCTCACCCTCAGCTTCCTCACTCGCAGATCCCAGCGGAATGCCATCGTACTCGCTAAAGTACATCGAAGGGACAAACAAACGTTTATCATTAAAGTAGTCGTCATCGCTCGTCTCCTCATCGATTCTGGGGTCCTTCTCGTGGCTTCCCGATGTGCCGCGTGCCGCGCCACTCAGCAGAAAACTCTCCCTTCGACCTTCCACCTGGGCGAGCAGATCGAGCGGTTCTCTTTCTGTTGTCGGCTCCGACGGCGTCGCCACGAGCAGGCGACGGTCACGTGGACTGAGCGACACACTACACGACGCATCTTTCCTACCGTCACCGCCCCCGCCTCCTTCGAACTGCGGCAAGCACGGCACACAGCACCCTTGCTGGTGCTGTGTGATGTGAGACGATGTTGGCACTTCTGGTGTTTCCCCTACCAGAGCAAGAGGAACAGAACCCGCGTTGTTGTTCCTGTTGTTGTCGTTGCTCTTATGTGAACAGACATCACCAGACGGTTTCCTCACTTCAGAGACAACGCCTTGGACTGCCTCATCCTCCGCGGCATCCCCACTGATTCCATTATCATTAGAGTCTTCGCCGTTCCTTACATCCAACCCACCGGGGGCATTGGAGTCCCTCTTCACCGCAAAGCCGCGGAGGAGACGCTGCTGCAGCCGTTCCGCGCGGTGGCGGTCCTCGCGAAACGTGTCGACGAACCCAATGATGAGTGCTAACAATGGCGCTAAGAAAACCAATACCGCAATGAAGACAGCTAAGCCGAACGGCACGGCATCCTTCCCACGTGTGCTCCCGACGATACCGACGCTGGCGACAGCGGCGATGATGAACTGGTGAGTGGCACCGTATACGTTCTCCACAGAGCGTGCGTACGGCCGCAGAAGCACTGTGTATGCGAAGTACAGCACAGAGACGATGAGCACAAGCGCTAAACCAAGCCATGGCAGAGTGCTTTCGTGGCCGCGACGTGTCAGGCAGCTTATGGTCACAAGAAGAATCCTCTGCAGTAGGAAAGTGAGGCGCGCCTTACGGTAACGCCGCTTGTAGACCTGATAAATAGGCGCCGACACATTCGCTGACTTCCGCACCTTCTCATAGTAGAGCTCCTTTTCAGTGAACTCGTCACAGATGCGCTTCTCCAGGGGGTACTCCGCTTCCAGTATCCTAGTTGCGCGGTCGGCGGCGACCACAAGGAATACCGGGTATGATACAGTATACGCAAATAGGATCACTGCTACTGCCACCCAATAGAACACATCAATCTGACTGCACATTACTGTCTGATCGAAATCAAGTCGTCGTTCCCTCACGGGGGAGCCGCACAAATCTGTCTGCAGCGATGCTGGGCAGCGCTGCGAGTACACGGAGAAGTTGCAGGGGTAGCAGAGGTTCACTGGTGGATCGAGGACGCTCGGTTTGCGTTCGGTGTGCGTCATCGAACCCGGGTTCGCCATCCGCTCGCCCGCGTCGCACGTCACATCGACACACCACAGAACGTGCAAGATGTTTAGCAGCACCGGGCTGTAGATGAGAGAGATGGCTATCATCATGAGATCGAGTGCAGGACCTGATAGCAGGCCGTCTATCTTCACTTGCAGGCGGCGGCCATTCTTGAACGCACCGAGAGCGACCCACACAAGTGTGAGAATCCCAACGGCGAGAAGGAACCCACCAGCGCCGCGCCCCAAGTGACTCACCTGCAAGAATCGGATTGTGTTCACCGGCAGCAGCCCAGAAATGATGAGGCCCGCAAAAACACTGCCCACCCCCATCACCGTCTGTGGAAACAGAATGTGCAGGCGGCGGCGGCTCATGTAGCGATTCTTTTTGTCCTCGTATGCGTAGTGCGCGGCCAATGCGCGACGGTTCATTACTGTCCGTGTGACCGCCTTTTCGGCGAGTGAGACCGTTCGCTGATGCGCCTCCATCTCGCTGGAGGAGTTGGCCATGATTGCGTCCTCCTTCTTGCGTAGGCGGGCGCGCCACAAGTAGGTAACAACAATACCAGCGCAGATAAGCACCGCGGAGGACACGGAGCCGATGCTCACCAACAACACTCGCGTCTTTGTGGGGATACCCTCAGTCGAGTACACCCATGGGTTGGCGAGCAGAACGGCTCCGAATATCATCGCAAAGAGTGCGGTCAGCGTTAGCAGAATCCAAAGCAAAGCACCGGTCGCGCAGACGATGAGAATCCCCAGAAGCGCCACCAAAAGTGGTGCAATAATTACGATGGCGGCAAACTGGAGGCGGAAGTCCAACGGCAGCCAATTCGGCAGCGTGATTTCCAGTGGATTATTATAGCGACTTCCCTCACTAAATGAGTTAATGAAGTCGAGAGTGGCATACTGCAAACTCCGGAATGGCTCCACGTAAAAGTCAGGGAAGCTCATCGGCGAAATGGAAAGAAGAATATATAGGTACTGTCCATAGGCCACGGTCATGTCGACCAGGTCAAAGAACGCCATCACAGGGGAACCACCTATGAATCAACTTATTGGAAAGTTTGTAAATATGCGTGTGCTTGCTTGTGTGTGTATATATATATGTACGTGTGCACTTCTGTATGCCTGCGCACGGTAGGCAGCTTATCTTGTGCTATCTGTATACTGAACTGTTTGGTTGCAGCCTTCTCCACGAGTCTTCACGAGGATAAATAAGTCGCTTCCAGTAGCGGCAGAGCTCCTCAGAAAGTCACTCCCAGTGGCGTATAGCTTTATATATTTGTATGTGTATATAAACACTTACGCTCCGCTACGCCCACTAACCGTTAGAGAGACAACGCAGAAGATTCAGAAGATGCACTTCCATACATGGAAGCGTGCATGCACAAACATACCTATATATGTATATATATATATATATATATTTATATACGTATATAACCATTTGTGTGCGCAAGTACGTGGAAGGGCCTGTCATCGCCAGGCACGACGTTTTTTGTGTTCATTCTCTTTTGATTTCTTTTGCTCTTGGTTCCTTTCCTCCATCGTTTATTATATAGTTCTTACGCGCAAAGACGCTCTTACTTCGCCCCCCCCCCCNTTCACTTGTGTCACAAATCCTCGTTTGGTACTTCGTTTTCTTTGCGTGCGCTTCGTTCCGTCCAGCCCAACGTCGCGCTGCATCCACACGGTGTCTGAAGCCCTGCGCGCAGATGCAACCACCCAGCAGCAGCGTTGCCGCTCTTCGAGGTGATCGTGGCAGTGACGGCCCTAACGGGATGCACACACACACAGACACAGACAGATATATCTATATAGATATATATAGATAGACACAGAGATAGAGAGACAGCCAGGGAAAAACGATGCA
>NW_008826147.1:8670-11998 GCF_000691245.1 Trypanosoma grayi
CCGGACGGATGCAGCAGTTCCGACAGCGAGGCGTCGCTCTTGCCCGACTCATACCCGCCAAAGCAGTACTTGAAGGCGACGTACACCTCCGTGAGGTAGCGAATCTGCAGGAGGATGGTGGCAGTCCAGTTGGGGTGCGTCCGCAGCAGCCACACAATGTTTGACATCTTCCGCATCAGCCACGGAATCAGCAGGACGGCAACTTGTGTGGTGTCTTCCGACGACGATGATGACCTGGCGGTCGCACGCGCGGCGTCACTGTCGTTGGCACTTCTCTCCCCGAGATGGTCCCCGTGCTTAGTGCCACGCCGCCGCCCCTGCAGCAGCTGCTCGTCCTGCTGTGGCTGGTCGTCGCCGCCGTCGTCCGTGCCCACCTCTACGAACAGGCAGCCGCACGTACTGCAGGCGGGGGCAATGCGTTTCGGGTCCGCCGCCTCGAAGTACGCCGGAGAGGAGGAAATGGGTGCACCAAAGTCGAGGTCGACGGGCGGGAAGAAGAGACTCACCTTGCGCCGCGCCACACGGTTGCGGTAGCGCGTCACCACGTCCGTCTCCTCGTTGTCGTTACAGCGGCAGCGATATCGTGTGCTGTGCCACGTTGACGCGTACTTGTACCAACCTTTATCCGCCAGCCGAATGGTGTTCAGCAGGAGATCACTGAGGGCCACCACTAGCCATATCCAGTTCACGCGGCGCTGCAGCATGGGACGGTTCTTTTCCACCAGTGAAAGGTTGAGGAAGGTCTCCGACGAAAGTAGGAGGACATCCCGAAGCACGCGACGACCAATTGCCATGATATTGCGTAGACCAAGAAGCAGCATGAGAGGTGTGCTAAACTGCAGGACGCGCTTCCGCCACTGCACCGGAAGCCCCATCTCTGCAGGGATGCCTTGCTCTTCACCACCCATCCCCTTTTCGCCATGACCGCCTGCGTACTCTGTCGTGCCCACGACTCCGCTTGACACCAGGCTAATATTGCTACCGTTGAACTCACCGCTGGGCACCTCGAAGGGCTCCTCTTCCTCGTCCTCGTCGTACAACGCCACGTGCTGTTTAGAGCGGTTTGAGAGAAACCGACTCCCACCATGCTGGTGACTACCGGTCGCGTTGCACGGCGACGGAAGAGCATCGCCTAACCGCGGTTCGTATGGCAATGTGTGAAATAACGAGAGATAACCGGAAGGACAGCACGCCTTGTCCCCCAACTGGTTGAGAGACTTCTTGCCGCCGTCATTCGTCCGCTTCGTTGGCGCAGTTCCCTCAGGCGCGCCACCAGTATGATGTTCGTCATCGCCGTTATTGTTGTGAGCCGTTTCATCACCAGTAGAACTGTCATTCAACGTGCGCAGTGGTCGCAGCAGTTGAGTCTCTGGCACCAACGGTGACCGGCGCATGGAGTTGTGGCGCCACGTATCGGCCATGAGCGACGCTGGCATTGTGGATTGCACTGACGGTGGAGATGACAACGCTTCCTGTGGCACCGATTCTATTCTCGTCGCAGATGCATAACTGCTATCTTCGCGGGCCTCAGACGAGTCTGGGTTCAGCTGCTTCTCCTGTGGTTGATCCGGGTTCATGTTTTCAGCGATCATGTTGTGTATGGTGTTGTATACCTTATCCTTGACGTAAAAGCACCGTGTTGCGTTGAGCTCCGCTGCTGTCAGCTCGTCGGGGTTCACACTCACACTTTCTTGCCGCCTCCCCAGCGTTGTAGTCGGCATTGTCCGCCGCCACGGGAACTCCGCCCGCGCCACGCATGAGTACATGTCGTCTGTCACAAGCGAGTCCATTTTGCTCGTGTCGGCGCTGCCCACGCCTTTCTCGCCCGGGAAGGTGCCCGTCTTCCTCTTGTAGCCCAGCAAGGCACTTGTGTGGGGAATCCGGAAGCAGGAGGACACGGAGGTCTTGAGTCGGTCCAGCAACCCCCTCACAGCATTGCCGTGCTTCATCACAAGCCGATCAATGACCTCCTTGAGGTACAAGATATTCAGTACCCAGCGACCAAGCTTGAAGAGACTGCGACCGTGCCGGATGGTGTTGCCGTTGCGCCAAAACCGCTCGGCCCAATAATCCACGAGAACCTGAGAGTCTGGTGAGAAGAGCATAGGATGCTTGAGGAAACACATCATTGTCTGCAGCCCGTATTGCAGACACTTGAGGAGCTTGTCCCGCCCCTCTGACGCGGTCAAAACGTACAGCACCGTGCTGCGCGGGAGGTCGTTAGGAATGAGCGCGCCAACGGCGTCCATGTCGTCTTGGAAATAGCCCTCGACAAGCACCTGTGTCCGCCCCAAGTTGTCGCGTTGGCGCAGCAGCTGCGGCGCGTCAATGCAGTCACCGCCGTCTTCGTTCTCGCCGCCACCAAATTTCGCGGGGTAAATGACGGTCATGAACGGGTCGACTGCGGCTGGGGGGTTGGTTGGACTGTCTACAGTGAACGGCATCCTGCCACTGTTGCCCGCCTCATTGACAAAGTCCATGCTGCCGCGCTGCAAGATCTCTTGGCTCTCCGTCACACAGCGACTCAAGTGCGGTGATGTTGACATGTGCGTGCGTGCCGTAGGGAAGAGTCGGGCACGGAGTGCGGGCGCCTCGCCGCCGCTCTTATGAGGGGGGACCTCGCCATTGGGCACCACGGCCGTGGCGTTTGCCCCTTCGCCTGCCGTGCGATCGGGCTCCTCATTCAGTGGCACACTCTTCTTTTTGTGTGTTAGTTCCTCACTCATGACGCGGCGTCGCAATCACGCACCTCGACGTCCCACACAAACGTGTGTTTTGTTTTTTCCTTCTTTGATTTCTAGCGGCGGTGTTGCCTGAACCTACGCGTGTGCAGGCGCGTGCCGATTAAGTGGGCGGGGCTTTGGGGGTTTTATATATAAAAAAAAACAAAAAAAAAAAACAAAAGCAAAAGTGGCCGGCCGGAAACAAGAACAACAACAGGGATGCGGAAAAAGAAAACAACAGAAACAAAAATAACGAAGAAAGACCAACCAGGGAGAAAAATAAAAATACAAACTCCTTCGTCCTTCTCTTGTTGTGTCCTTGCCCTCTATCCCTTATGTGCACCTTCCCCTCCACCACCACCGCGGGTATTTACGCGTAGGCGCGCGGAGAAGCGAAAAAGAGAAGCATAAGAAGAGGGGAAAGTGAGTGATGGCGACACGCAGATGTGTCTTGCTCGTCATGTTTCAGTTTGGCTTTTTTTTGGAGTGTGTGTCTTCCGTGTGAGCAGTGCAGCAGCGTGCCTGTATGCGTGCAGATACGTCTTCTTGTTTTGTTTCATTTCTTTTTGGTGTGTTTGTTTGGCTTCCGTTAGTTCTTATATATA
>NW_008826148.1:0-11992 GCF_000691245.1 Trypanosoma grayi
TATATATATATATATGAGTGTGTGTGTACATGTTTCGCATCCAATGATGCCCGTCCTCTTACTATCCCACACACACACACACACATCCACACAGTGTTAGTGAAGCCCGACAATAACAAAAAGATAAAAAGGGTCGCGTGGGAGGAGGTGGCATCCATGTCTGTGGGCGTGCAGCGGGAGGAGTGGGATGTGACATTCCTCCTGCCAAAGGAACAACGTGCCGTTTACCCTCGCGTGCCGCTGCACAACATTGGAGATGTGGCCGAACTGACGCGTGACGCCGTTGCAACATCGTTGAAGATGCGGCGTTATGCCTCTTCTCCAAACACTGATGGACACTGTTTGGTTCCCGGCTTTCTTGTCTACCACTTTTCACCAAGGGAGTTGCAGCACTTGGGACCTGTACTGCTACAGCCAGACGGCATGAGTTGGGCCTCACTCTGCCAGCGGCAAGGGGGTGTTGCGAGCATGTTGCTGCAGATTGTGCCGCTCAACGACCACACAAATGCGCCTGGGAAAGGAGCCACCCCGGTGAATGAGGATCCCGTGCGCTCTGGCGGCGGTGGTGCAGGTGACTTGCCACTCCGCCCCCCAGCAGTGGGCGCTGTGGAATTGCAGCAGTCAACTTCGTCCATCGCCGGTGAGCCGGTGAGCCCATTGCAAGACGACGATGCGATCGGGGCACCCGCTGATAAGAATTCCGAGAAAGTTAAAAGGGTGGCAACGCGGTTCTTACCAGAGGAACATGAACGTCTCTATTCTTCGGAGTCAAAGTTTCGCCTTCCCGATCCTTCACTGGTCTTAGCGAGATTGAGAGAGCAGAACAGCCTGCAGTCTCGGTCACGTGACAGATTTCCGCAGAAATTACCCCACGGCGGCGTATCTGGGAGTACCCCCACCACATCGGTGCGTGTATTTGCACTCACCTATGTGCTGGCACGGGTACAATCTATTTTGAGCAAAAGTGAAGCTAGAGAGAGGGACACCGGAAGGCCCCAGCCTGCGATCACGCGAGAAGGGATCCTGTACTTTGCTGCCGCTCTCGTGAAATACTGGCAGACGAAGCTACTGCTGAGCCCCGTGGCAATGGAGAAGGCGTGGGAAAGTCTCCCTCCGCTCATACGGAATGCACAGTGCGACTACCTCAGGAATTCGGTGTACAGTTTCTGGAAGCAGCTCTGTGAGGCTCAGCAGTTAGATGAAAGAAGCCCGAAAGGAACACAGACTTCTCGGCAGAAGTCACTCCAAGATTTCGGACGAGCGCCGCCGCCGCAAGCATCACCGTCTTTTTGCACGAACAGCTCCGGAGAGACGGAAGTGGAAGAGGTGGTGCTCGTGAAAGAAGTTACGTACTGTTCCTCCACCGGACCGCTCCCACTGCCAGTGGGGAGTATGGCGAATGGTAAACTTGCTGTCACTCTCTCTGCCCCGCCGCAGGTGAACGTGAATGAGGAAGTTGTCATTGTTGGTCATCTGCTTTCGCGAAATTCCGTCGGGTTGTTCTGGTGGGGTGTGGAGAGCATTTCGACTTCGCAGGCAGCAGAATTGGTGTTTCAAAGTGGGGAATCTTCGACGCTCCTCTCGCTGGACACGTTGTACCGCCAGGGTCGTCTCACAACGTTTCAGGTCACCCCTAACACGTTTATTCTCACCATGAAGTCGTGGTCGTTACGTCCATCGCGACACTATCGCTTTGTAGTTGAGGTGTGTGATGTGCGTATAGGAGAGGTTGCTGTCAGTGAAGTGCGGCTTTGGACGCTATAGCATGGCGAAGCTGAGCGCTGTGTAAGTGTTTGAGGTCGTCAGTTTGTAGTTTATTAGTAGTGGCGCCAAGGAGTGTTGGATGATTGAAATCCGTGGATTGAAGAGGGGGGGGAGCCGTTGTTTGGGGTGTTTTCATCCCGGCATTACTTGTACCTTTGCTTCATAGACTTGTCGTGTGAGTGAGTGTGTTTGTGTGTGCGTGTAAGTCAACATCGCACGACGGGTTTCGGGGAAACATTTTCCCTTTCCTGCAACTTAGCGGCACCTTCTGCAAGACGGGGTGCCAGCGACAGAGAGATGTGAGGGTTATGTGTGTATGCGTAAGTGGGTGAGTGCGGCAGCAATCACATGAGGAAGTGTGTGANATCACGGCGATGTGCCTTGTGGTCTGCTCTCTTTTGCTGCACACCCATCATCGCCATTTCCATCATAATCAAGCGGTGTTCCTGCGGCGGTTGGTGGAGGGTGAAGAGGCTCCAAATTTTTATCTCCTCTCGGTTTTCGCCCTATCCGTCAAAATGCTGTCCCCTTTTACCCCCTTCGTTCCTTTCCACTTCATATTAAGTACACTTCGTGAGGTGGCTCACGCGTGTGTTCCGCAGGGCTCGGTGGGCGGCGTGCAGCTCTCAGTTGCAACCTGAGGCCGCTGCGTCGCGCACAACGCCGAATTCCGCGGCCACTCTTCAAGGGAAAAAAAGAATTGTATAAGACGACAAAGGCACAAAGACGGGTGACTCTGTGATATAGAGACCGGGAGTGGTATACAGAAGGACGAAGGAAAGAGAGAGAGAGAGAGAGAGAGAGAACGGGTCGATGAAGGTGCTGTACGGGTCCTCTCTTCCCCCTGGAGTGGAGGCACCCACGCGCGGAGAGCTTCGCATGCGGATAGAGAAGATGGTGTTGAAAGACGAATTGCTGCACATCGGTGTGGCATCAGACGTTTCTTCCGTGGCGCTGCGGCCGTACGTCATTCCTCTTGACCACTGCGCTGTGAGTCCTCTCTTCTGGGGGGAACAGCACCCCAGCTGCCAGTGCGTTCCGTCAACACCAGGGAAGCGGCGTGGTGTAGTGTCACTTGTGTATCCTATAAAGACGTTTGAACAGCAATTCAAAGATTACCTCACCCACATGAGCAATTCATCGCATCGAGGCATTCAGCTTGCCGTTTTCGTGCCGACTAGTTACAGCGGTCGGCACCGGCCGGTGACTGTTGGAAAGAGTATTGTGGCGCTAGACGAACTAAAACCTTCATGTCCCATCTCCGGTTGGTTTACCATCATGAGTGATGAAACAACGACCGATGATGCTGTGCAGAATGAGGGTGAAAAGGGTGTGCCAGGGGCTTTAGTGGAGGTAGGGAAGTTGAAAATCACCTTTACAGTTGCATTCTTTACGCGGGCGCCTCCGTCACCGCCCCGGCCTGCAGCCCGGGCCGCCTCCGCGATGTCCCGAGGAAAAAGTGTTGAAGTAGAAGAAAGGACGCAACTGCTGCTGCAGGAAGGCGGGAGGTGTCATGAAACGGAGTCCTCGACGGCACAGGCACCGCCGTCGTCCTTGCACGAAGCGAGTGTCGCCGCGGCGGTGCAACTATCACCGAAACCAAAACTTCAGCAAGCACAACAACAGCAACGAATAGAAAGAGGTGAAACAACAGAACGAGTACGATTTGCTCCTCAGGCGCAAGCCCACGAAGCTTTGACAGCGGTGATTGAATCGTCCAAGTCAGCGCTTCCAACAACACCACTTAATTTAGAAACAGAGTTGAACCGACGAGATACGATTGGCCAACTCCTTCAACGGGGGTATCGCTTACGCGAAAAAATGGCGAAGGCAACCTCTACTCATGGCGGTATTGAAGCTATTTCCTCTCCTGTCAACCTTATCTCTACACGCCCAACCCCCAGTGTGCTTCAAAACACAGGCTACATTCCCCCTCCGTCGGGTGCTGAACACCTTCATGGCAGTTTGCCCATTCCACGTGATACGCTTGAAAGTTCTGCTAGTTCGGGGAGCGATGCGTCGATGGAAAGCAGTGTAGAGGATGAGGATGATGATGATAATGGCGGTGGCATTGGGGTTGCGCGGCATGACAAGGATCAGAAATCATGGTCTGACGTTAAAACAGGGAAACGTCCGTTTCGGTTGCCATTTCGCACTGGTGGGACAACCCTCAGCGAGGATGCGTATGTGGAGGTTGACATCTCTCGAATTGCGTTTGCATCGGGGCGAAGCACTTTGGGAATGGAGGAGATGCGTATCGGTATTCGTCTCTCGAAGGACGTCAAAACTGACGAACCGGTGGATTCCTACTCTTCCTATGTACATCGTGTTCCCCTTGTCCGTGGTGCAGACCACCACATCGTTATCGGTTTTCCGGTGCGCGCGTTCAGTGCGGACAAAAGTCGCATGGTCATATCGTTCTACCGGGTGCGGTCCGCGCCGGTGGCGAACCCGCCCGGTGAGTTGCTGCTGCCGGTGCCACCCTCCGCGCAGAGGGTGCTCGTGGAGGAGACGCTTCTTGGGATGTGCATCGTTGGACTTTATAGCCAGATGAGGGACATTGTGTTTCATGACCCCATCACGGGTGAAGACCCAGCGCAGGCGCACCTCCGTGTATGTGTGCGCGGCAATCATGCAGACACCACGGAGCACGGACGTGTCAACGGGGCATTGGGTGAGGAGACACTGGCAAGGCAGTCCATCTCGACAGTGCCAGGGGTCAAGGGCGGCAAAATGGCCCTCACCCTGGACAACCGTCGTGTGCGCTCGAGTGGTGCCGTGGAAGGCGCAGCGAACGGCATAGAGGTAAAGAGGGAATCCTCACATGGGCGAAAACGTGACGTGCAATCACGGAGCTCATCTTCTTCGTCATCGTCTTCAACAACCTCGACGGCGCATTCGTCATCGTCCTCTCCCAGAAATAGGGCAGCAGAGAGAGTGAGAGCAAGTGGTGGTGGTGGTTCACCTAACTTGGGCAACGTTTCTGGAGCCCCACCCCTACCGTCCTTTAGTGCCGCCGCACGACACCCTACCGTGACAGCTGTTATGTCTGCGGCAGCTGCTCATAATAATAATAATAATATTGATGCTGCTACTGCTGATGATGATGATAGATACAAGGATGGCTACCCTGTAGAGTATGTCACCCGCACCGGTGCCGCGACTACCCTGCCGCAGCATGTAGAGCGTCAGCTAGCGACTGCTCCCTCAGATCGTTTCCGCATGCATGTATCGATACGCTCTGGAAAAGACCTTCCGATGGTGACGCTGACTCGCAGCGGGTCTCCTCTGGTGTCCGTCGTCGCTGCAGTCGATCAACTTAAGAATGGTGTCCGCTCCGCTGTCACATCAGATGGTCGCCTTGTCCTTGTCGACAGTGAGCATCGTATTTTCCAGCCTCCGACAACATTCTTTGTTATTGAAGACGTTTACAGTGGGGCGGAGTCACGTGCAGCTTCGCGAGGTGCCGTGCCTGATTGGTACGTTGAAGCCGCAGTGCGTGGCGAGTACGACCGCACGCTAGTGGTTCCACACTCCCGCAACCCTCAGTACGAGTACGAGTGCGTCCTCTCACTTCCACGAGAAGCGGTGTGTCTGCGGCAAGCTGTCGACGGCGAGCGCGCCGTGCCACGCGCCAGAAATTCACAGTTGGCGCCGGACTCTGATCTGTCCAAGGCGTCACGTCCCTCCATGTATTTGCAGGAGATGCGTCTGACGCTATGGCACGCCCTGAACGACGTAGACCCCGTGGCATCGACTGAGCCTGTGAACGACGAAAAGGAATTCTGGGCGAGGACTGCGATGTTGGGTGACTGCCGCGTTGACCTCCGCTCTCTGCGCTTCTTAAAAGTGCTTGATGGATGGTACCGCGTCAACTCAGCGGAGAAAGTTGATGAAGTTGTTGGGTACGTTCGTGTCAGTGTGCGGCTGTTGTAGGCAACCGTCAGATTGAGAAGATGGGAAGAGGAAGGGCCGATTGCGCAGCGTGTTTGCCATGCCGGTGAGCACACCATAAACCGTGTTCAGTGAGGGTGGGAATGAAGGAGAAAGATATATGCTCACCTTCCTTACCTCAGTCGAAGCGGCACAAACGCCGGTAGAGGGAAAGGGTCAAACAAAAGAAGGCGAAGCAGTGGAGAGACGGAGTGGACGTGCGGTTGAGTTGTCGCATACTTCTGCGCTGCTGTAGCACCAGCACCCGTCACGATGGTCTGTGAGAAGGAAGCCCCAAGTTATTCAGGGGAAGGAAGGAAAGGAGATGTGGTGATGGAGGTAGTGGCATCCATAAGGCACTGAAAGGAAGGTGGGCAACGGTAGTGGTGAGCACAGTGGCTGAATGGCATTCCTCGCCAGTCATTTCAGGGGATTCTGTGTATGTGTTTGTTTCTATGTGTGTCTGTGTACGTTTTCTCAACCACGTTTTTTTTGTCCTTGTCGTTGTTCTTTTCTATTGCCTTCTTTCTGTTTCTTGGACTCCGGCAAACCGCCACATGTCAGTCCTCTTATTTTTTGTTCTGACACCGCCTATTTTCTCTTCCTTGTCGTCTCTCTCTCTGTCTCTCGCTCGCTCGTCGAACAGCCGCTGCCAAGTGGGGGAATCCAGTGGTTCGGTTGGGCAAGAGCCAAGGGGCCCTGATGCTGATGCGCGCCGCAGAGAACTGTGAGGCGCCTTTCCTCTCTCCTGATAGGGAAGAGGGAGAACCTGCTGAGCTTCTCCCACAGCGAGAGAGTGAAGACGGTGATGGCAACAAAAGTGTTAGCAGCCGGAACGCGTGGCTTAGATCTCATGAAATGCCTGGAAGAAGAGACTCACCCTTTTTATCGGAATCGGCATTATCAGAGACGTTTGAACTCACATCGGTGTATTGTGTTTCATCGGATTTGAGATCGGAAACTAGGGTGAAATCATTTTGTTCAATGGTGTCTATTATGCGCGTCACAGAGAGCATGCATCTACAACTGCTCTTCTGCCTCATATTCTTGGTTCACTGCTCCATCACTGTTTACGGGTATTTAGCGGCTGTCGGGGAAGTGATTCCCGTAAGTGTGGCTATTGCATTCGCATTTTTGGTTGAGCATGCCCTTATGATCGCTGACGAGGGAAAGAGTCACTTTGGCTCATCGGCCCATAAGTATTTGATCATATTTATTAACTGTTCATTGCTGATTGCCTTCGCAATGGAGGTGTTCGGGTTTATTGTGTGGTGCGCCACTGGGAGGGTGGATGTAGTCCTCTTTGGGTTTCCAGCAGCAGTTTTGATGTGGTGCCCGCGATGGCGCCAACTGGTGTTGGCGCTCCGCCGACGCGTCTCAGCTGACCGTCGCCGGTATCGAGAAGACGGATTTGATCTTGATGTGTCGTTCATTGATCCAACAGTGGCGGCCATGTCGTGGCCAGCCGAAAATGCTGAGTGTATATTCCGCAACCCTGCATGGGAGGTACAAAGGCTCCTTGATATAAAATACGGGATTCACGAATATCACGTATTTAATCTTTGCTCGGAGCGAGGCTACAGCAATACCGCATTATTTCACGGTGATGTTTCGTGCTACCCAATGGATGATCATAATCCAGCCGAGTTGAAAATGATGGTGGAGTTTGTGCAGGAGGCCGGTGATTTTGTGCGCATAGCCCCTGAACGCCGTGTGGTTGTGGTGCACTGCAAAGGCGGGAAGGGGCGCACCGGGACTATGGTGTCCGCGTATCTCATGTACAGTGGGCGCAAGGCGACAGCTGATGAAGCTCTGGATCACTTCAGTGTGATGCGCACCGCATTTGGGGGGAAATTTCAAGGCGTGCAGACGCCGTCGCAGGATCGCTACGTTCGCTACTTTGAAAGGCTGCTGCCGTTAATGCGGCGACCGTACACGCTGCAGTTGGATGCAAAGCCTAAAAGGATCACACACATGGTGCTGCAGAATATACCATCGATCTGGTGGAAAGGTGGCATTGGAAAGTTGTGGTACGTGATCATTCTTAAGCCGTGTTCAGAGAGGCGCGTGGTTCATGTCTCAAACAATACAGTCACTTTTAATGTCAAATCATCCGAGAGGCACGCACCACGAGTGTGGACCCAGGTGCGTGATGTCTGCATACCAGAAGAAGAGGCTCTCTATCGTGAATCTCAGAATGTAGATCATTTTGAAAGAATGTGCCCGTGTTATGATACTTTTGCGGTGATTCTTAACGGTCGTCGTATGGACACGAAAACGTTTGACGGTCAGCAAGGTGGAAAATCTCCTCCAGAGAGCGGTACGTTTAACGTAACATTAGAGGCACTGCATCTGGAGAAGGTGCCGCCTCTCCTAGGCGATGTTGTTATTAAATTCTACTACGCGAAGAAGTGTCCCAACCCCCTTGAACCACCTGTTCAGTTGTGGTTTCACACGTCTATGGAAGGTAATGAACTGTGTTTGGCTAAGCGGCAGCTGGATGGCCCACACAAAGACACGAAGGACGAACACTACCCGGATGACTTTGCGGTGATTCTGCGTCTGCAGGACGAACATGAACAGTGTTAGGGTCTTGTATGGCCGCTCAAGGTGCGGTTGGGGGGTCCTGGTGCATCTCTCACCGTTGGCACATAATCCATACGAAACATAATACTTGTCTGATGCCGTCGTATATATCACTTCTACACTTCGAAAATGAACGAGTGACATAAAAGGACAGAATCAGACCACACTACCCAAATCATAATTCTTCTCTGAACAGTCTCATCACTCAATTGGGTAATCCTCATTCATAATCGTTTCTCCAAATGAATATTCAAACAAAGCAACGGGAAAATCTCCAGGCCCCACCACTTCCATACTCCGCCGCGTGGAGGGAATTAGGGGGCGGGTCCGACAGCAAAGTTAGACCTTCTCCAACAGACCCCACTCGAAAGCATCAGATGTAACAGAAAACAATGGGGAAAATAACATTACCACCACTAACGCAGTCAGCAACCGTTTCAACGACGACTATTACCACAGGCTCCCAAAATATAAAAACGTTTTCTTCTGATGCCTCCTTTTTATTAAATACCACACACACTCGCGGCACGCCTACCCGCCGCATTTCAATCCTCCCCCACTCAGTACCCACGATTCAGGTCGACAAAGTAGGTCTCCACCTTGTTTGTCTTCAGGTACTCCTTCAGCAGGCCCATGAAGCGGTGGACCGACGAGGGGACCAGGTTGACGCTCCTGTCCGCTGAGTGAGCGGAGAGGAGGAGCTTGTCGTCGCTGATGTCCCACAGCGGGGACTCAGGGCCCAGCGGCTCCTTCTGGAACACGTCCACGGCAGCACCGCGGATGGTACCGTTCCGCAGCGCCGCTGCGAGGTCGTTCTCATTCTGTGTGATGCCACGGCCAATGTTGATGTAATACCCCTCCGGCTTCATCATGGCAAAGCGCTCCTTGTTGAAGAACTCCTTTGTCTCATCCGTGCCCGGCATGACGTTGACCACGAAGTCCGACTCGCCGAGCACGCGCTTCAGCTCCGCCTCACCGTGCACCAGACGCACGCCGCACTCGTCCACGTCCTTCGCGGGGGCGGAGCGCTTCACGCCCGTCACGTCCATCCCGAACGCGGTGGCCAGCTTGGCGGTGGCATGTCCGATGTCGCCGTAGCCAATAATACCCATCTTCAGCCCGCGCAGCTCCACCATGTTGAATGGGTCCCACTTGTGCTCCGCGCGGCTCGCCTGCAGGCGCCACGTCTGGCGGCTGAAGTACAGCATGGCGTATATCACGTGCTCCGCCAGGATGGGGGAGTAGCAGCCACGGGCATTTGCAAATGGGATTTCCTTCAGCTCCTTCGTCAGCTCACCCAGCCGGTAAACATCCACGCCGGCAGTCAGTGAGTAAATCCAGCGGACACGGCGCTTCTCCTTCGGCAGGCTGTAGTCGTCGCAGAGGTACTTCATGACGTCGTGTGCCACGGCGCCCTCGACGAACATGATGATCGGGTCCTGTGCCTTCTTGGCGGCCTCGAAGTCCTCCACCTTCGAGCCAAGGGTAATGCCCTTGAGGAGGCTGCTGAGGTGCTTGTTGAACGTGGTCATGTAGTACTCGGCATTGGCCGATGCCGTGCACACGCAGAGTCTGTAGGTCATCTTCTGGGATACGCAGATGTGAGTAGGAACACGAGTCTGGATTGCTGAATCGTTTGCTTGACTAAAACGGTGGCAAGAGCGGGAAGAAGAGAGAGAGAGAGAGAGAAGTGAGGGGAAGCCGCAAGCACGCGGAGACCAACCGTTGCTACACGCTCTCAAAGAAGAAAGAGGAAACAACCGTATTCACAAGCCCTCTGCTGCTCCCCACCGTTTCAGCAGTATATCTTGACCCGGCGGGTCGGAGAGAGAGAGAAACAAAGCGTAACCACGGCTTCTCCCTTTCCCTCTCCCCCTCCTCTACACCGCCTTTCAGTTTCTTCAACCCGTTCCAAAGAAAAAAAAATCGAATAGAAAAACGTTTTCTTGTGATGCCTCCTTTTTATTAAATACCACACACACTCGCGGCACGCCTACCCGCCGCATTTCAATCCTCCNAGAGGAAACAACCGTATTCACAAGCCCTCTGCTGCTCCCCACCGTTTCAGCAGTATATCTTGACCCGGCGGGTCGGAGAGAGAGAGAAACAAAGCGTAACCACGGCTTCTCCCTTTCCCTCTCCCCCTCCTCTACACCGCCTTTCAGTTTCTTCAACCCGTTCCAAAGAAAAAAAAATCGAATAGAAAAACGTTTTCTTGTGATGCCTCCTTTTTATTAAATACCACACACACTCGCGGCACGCCTACCCGCCGCATTTCAATCCTCCCCCACTCAGTACCCACGATTCAGGTCGACAAAGTAGGTCTCCACCTTGTTTGTCTTCAGGTACTCCTCCAGCAGGCCCATGAAGCCGATAACATAGGAGCGGATGCAGTCGACGCTCCTGTGGACTGAGTGAGCGGAGAGGAGGAGCTTGTCGTCGCTGATGTCCCACAGCGGGGACTCAGGGCCCAGCGGCTCCTTCTGGAACACGTCCACGGCAGCACCGCGGATGGTACCGTTCCGCAGCGCCGCTGCGAGGTCGTTCTCATTCTGTGTGATGCCACGGCCAATGTTGATGTAATACCCCTCCGGCTTCATCATGGCAAAGCGCTCCTTGTTGAAGAACTCCTTTGTCTCATCCGTGCCCGGCATGACGTTGACCACGAAGTCCGACTCGCCGAGCACGCGCTTCAGCTCCGCCTCACCGTGCACCAGACGCACGCCGTACTCGTCCACGTCCTTCGCGGGGGCGGAGCGCTTCACGCCCGTCACGTCCATCCCGAACGCGGTGGCCAGCTTGGCGGTGGCATGTCCGATGTCGCCGTAGCCAATAATACCCATCTTCAGCCCGCGCAGCTCCACCATGTTGAATGGGTCCCACTTGTGCTCCGCGCGGCTCGCCTGCAGGCGCCACGTCTGGCGGCTGAAGTACAGCATGGCGTATATCACGTGCTCCGCCAGGATGGGGGAGAAGCAACCCCGACCGTTCGTGAAAGGAATACCTTCAAGTTCCGTGGTTAGTTCATTCAGCCGGTAGCAGTCAACTCCAGAAGACAGACTGTGAATCCAGCAGACACGGCGCTGCTCCTTCGGCAGGCTGTAGTCGTCACAGAGGTGCTTAATAGCTTCGTGGCCAACACTATTCGCAACAATAAGCACAATGCGCTCACCCGACATTTTAGCCGCTTTAAGCTCTTCACAAGACAAATCATGGCACGCTATTGTCCGCCTGAAAGTGACTCTGTCAGTGAGAATGCCAACAATAGAGTTCAAGAATCCCTCTGGGACACCGGCCACAATGCACAAAGTGCACTGGTATATACTTCCTCGCATATTTCGTTTTGATTGGGGGAAACCTTAAAGAACAAACTATGAATATCAGATAAAAAAACAAAGTTGGAAATTAAAGCTCTCTTAAGGCTCAGCACTTTTAGGATACACCACACACTCTATCAATGTGATCATCCAATACGTAAAACTACCATGCAGTAGTAGCCATCCTCCAAGGAAGGCTAATAGTCCCCAAAAACGTTTTCCACACAAAAAACCACATACCATCAAAAACTTAAGCGGCTTGACACAAAGAAACCCCGTTGCGCAAACATTATGTGAGCATAAAACTCTTTTGTCGTCGCTGATGTCCCACAGCGGGGACTCAGGGCCCAGCGGCTCCTTCTGGAACACGTCCACGGCAGCACCGCGGATGG
>NW_008826149.1:0-11982 GCF_000691245.1 Trypanosoma grayi
TACGGTGCCTGCACGGGCGCGGCGCAGCTTGTGAAGGGCGTGTGCAATACCGGCGAGGCGCTGCGTGAGACGGCGAGGGGGTCGCGCTACTGGAACAGCCAGGAGGGGCGCTGGGTTGACGTGCAACTCGCCACCGCGCTCGCCGACCTGCCCACCTCTGACGCCGATCTCTTCGCACGCGCGCGGGAGCTCTACCGTGAGCTGCAGAGCGGCGTGGGCACGCACGCGCCAAAGGGGGATGGGGCGGCGGAAGCAGCAGCTGCAGGGTCTGAAAATGGGAGGAATTACTACGCCGTTGTGGGTGTCGAGAGAACGGCGACGCCGGCGGAAATTCGGAGCGCGTTTCACCGCAAGGCACTCGAAATGCATCCAGATAAGAACCCGAACAACCCAGAGGCCACGAGACGTTTTCAAGAGCTGATTGAGGCGAACGCCGTTCTCTCTGATTCTGAGCGACGCGCTTACTACGACACGCACGGGGTGGCGGAGGTGGTCCTCGATGAGAACTCGTCGTACAGCCGAATAGAGGAAGGTCTGGGGGCGGCGTTTCTGGAATGCTTCATTGGACGCATAGCGTGGGCGCTGTACTTAACTCCAAAGGTTTTTATCAACGAAACGCTCTCTAAGGAGTTTCAGAATCGTCGAACTTTGCGTTTGGCGCAACAACTTCTGCGCTACGTTGACGAGGAGAACGGAGTGGAGGCGGCGCTACCTGCTATTCGAGATGCCGTGTCCACACCAATGGGCCAGAGGTTCATGCCGATTGTGGCGCGCCAGTACACTGTTGCTGCCCGTCAGCATCTAACCTCCAATGTGTTTTGGCGGGAGCTGGACAGTTTCAGCACCTCAAAGGTCTCTGCCCTTTCGAGGGCTTTCAAAGCGACCAAAGTCGGAATACCGACGGCTTTTAAAGCAAAGCAAGACTCTCTTAACGAGAACGATGTGGTGGATTTTCTTGCAGCAGTAAGCCAATCTGATGTGGAGCGGACTGTTCTTCGAGCATCCCGCTTTATTTTGTACGACACATCTGTACCACCAGAACAGCGAAAACGGCGGGCGGAAAATCTGGCCAAGCTCGGCCTCGTCGTTAAAAATACCTGCCAAGCTGCTTGTGCCGAAGCATGAGGCCGATATTCCAAAGAAAAAAAAAATAATTAGCTACGTTGCCTGATATTCTCTTTTTTTTTGTGACTTAAAGATCATTTAGGTGGAGGAGAAGCACCACCCCTCTTTGGTTCTCTGACGTCACGCCCTGCATTGCACTTTCCAGCCCAATCATTTTTTTAACAAAAACAAAATATGAATTACGCATGCATAGACACTGCTACAAGCATTGCTCCTCTCACTCTTGCGCTCGTGTAGTATATATCCCGTATACTGTAGAAGTGGCGATGAAGAAGCATAGCGAATCACACACAAAGTCGAATGAGCATCTTCACCCTGCCTCTAATAAGGCCCTGCAGACAACGTCCTCGCCCGGCAACACCAAAGAGACCGGGTGCCAAGTGAGGCGCCAGACGTCGGTGCAGTGGAATAGTGACGCACCGGCGGTGTTTGGGGTGAAAAGCTCTGCAGCGAGTGGGCACGGAATGGACGCTCCGCGCTCTGCTGGGAGACCACGAGCAGCAGGCGACTTCCGACAGAATGTGATGGAGTTTCTGCACGACATGTACGGCAAGGCTCCACTCGACGATCCGTCAGCGAAGGCTCCGTCTAAAACCCCCACCCGCCGACCACAAGAAGGAATGCCACCGCTACCGGTCTCTTCGAAGCACTTGTTGAAGCCGTCACCGCGGCGGCCCGATCCGCCGCTGGATCGGCGGGCACTGACCCACCACGGCCTGCCTGGCTGTCGGTCGCCGATTCTGAAGAGCGTCCCCGCGAGCAGCAGCGTCTCAGAGGACCACCTTGACACACTTCTGGACCACATCATCGATGGATATAAACGTAGGAGCGCGCGAGCAAAGAAGCCGGTGCCGTCGACGGCTATCAACAATAACAATGACGGTGATGTTGTCTCGATGTTTGTGAGCCACGCACTTGACAATTTTTTGGTGAAGGAGGCTTCCTTCTCCGCCTGCAATCCGAAGTCGACGGAGTCCTTTCTCTCGGCAGGCGCGGACGGCTTCTTCCCAAAGCTTCTCTCGTTCCAGGCGCAGAGTCAAATGAGGATCGATGATGACGAAAGCGAAACACTAGTAAAACCTGTCTTTGATGTGAAGATGGCAACATTTAAGCCCGCTGAGTCACGTGCTGGGGTGAGTGTGAGCAAATCTCTGCCGCTAGGACCAATGACGCCTGAGTATTTCGAAAAGATGGGCACGGTGGCCTACAAAGACACTCCAATCTCCCGCAACAAAGCCCCACAGATTGCTTTTAATAATGCACCAAGACCGATGGGAAACAACTCAAGCTTCTCGCGTAATATGTCACTTGACTCAGGTGGACTCAACTCGAAACTGGGCGACAGCTGGGGCAACGATGTGGAGCAAAACACGACGGGAAATTCGGTTGTCGACAAGAAGCAGGGTAACGTGAGCAATGTGGCAAATTCCAAACTGCCGTTGGTATCATCAACGCGCTCGCTGCTGCACCACGCTAAAACAGTAAAGGCGGGCAACTCGAGCAGCAATAAGGATGAAGAGATTGAGTGCCTGATGCACGACGAGGATTTAAAGCGTAACGTGCTGATGGCGGTAGAGTCTCGCTTTAGAACTTACCTCTGGACGCTTGAGAAAGATGAGGCAGCAGAGCGTGTGGCTTCTGTTAAGGTATGTGCAAAGGATAAAGGTGACCCTCATAGCCGGCAGAATGCACGGGAGCCAAATGCGGTATCGCATCAACCCATGGTGCAAAACCTTCTCGACTTCTTTAAGAACTAAAGAAAGTTTTAGAGTGACACCCTTGCTACGACGCAGTGACTTTTTCTTCCGTCCTGTTTCACGTGCGTGGGGTAAACAGAAGTATATATCTATATATCTATCTACCTATCTATCTATCTATATAGTGACTCTGTGTATGTGTGTATTTCGTTACATTCCCCTTCATCTCTTTTTTCCTTCCTGCACTCTGATCTTTCGATTTTCTTCCTTTTTAATTCATGTATGGGAGTCTCCTTTTCTAGTTTTTTCAACCTAGAAGAGGGCGGGGTTGTTCTGCTCTTTCTTCTTATGTGGTAAAGATTATACCTCATCCTTGTGTTTCTCAATGTTTCGCTCTGTCTCTTTAAGCGCGTTGAAGAGGGATGGCTTGATAGCCTTTTCCCCCATTCGTGCAGCGCNCCCCCCCCCCCCACCGCTTCTCATTGCAATTCCTTCCTGTTTCGGCCTGTTTTCTTTAACTACCCAAGTGTCGTTGTGTTTTCTCCAGTGCCATCCATGGGTCATGTGAATCGATGCTGGCGCACGATAGATATATTTCTCTAGCCTTTGGAGTGACTGAGGCATTATTGAACACGTCAGAAACGAATTTGTTTTCTTTGTATATGAAAACTCCTGCTGTGTCTCATCATTCCGAATCCCCGGTACATATGTTGACGGGTGTACCATGGAGGCCCCACACCCACTCTCACACACTGACGTTGAGATCGTTGCGATGGCTCACCTGGCTCTTTTCCCACTATTTTTTTTTGTCGCCACGCTTGAATTNCTCTCACACACTGACGTTGAGATCGTTGCGATGGCTCACCTGGCTCTTTTCCCACTATTTTTTTTTGTCGCCACGCTTGAATTTAGAGTTGTTGTGTGCACGAGCCTGTTGTTCATTGCTAGTGTCTCCTGTGTTGTGGCTTGGTAGACGCTGCAGGGGTACAACTACTATTGAAACGTTTGCGGTTGCATTGACAATTGGCTTTCGAGGTTCATGGCGTGGTGCGCTTCGTGCTGCATCGACCCACCAAAGTATGTGAACGGCAAGCCAACCGTGTCTGGCGGCGACATCGCCCCTGTCTTTGCGGACGGCCGTCTGTTCCGCATCGTAAAGAGAAAGAGGTGGTACTACTACAACGATACGCAAGACTCTGAGATGCATGTGGGGATGAAGTTCGGCGGCGGCTCCGTCATTGAGGCCTTGGGGAAAACGAAGTTTCGCCAAACCGGCAGCGCCGGTGCCACCACCGCCACGCTGGTTATTATGCCGCTCGAGACGGAGCCATTTATAGAGGGCGTACCGCTGAGTTGGAATGGAACTGCTGTAGCGCGTCCTTTCTCGGCAGTTGAAAAGGCGAAGTTTGCGCAACTAAACCGCATGGTGGTGGTGCGAGAGATGGCTGCGGTGTCAAAGGTGCTTCATTTGCAGGGAGGCCGCAACAACACCATTGACGAGGAAAAAGCGTTGCATCTCTGTCTGAAGCACCACATCGCGTATGTGGACATGAATTTTCCACCAATCAACAGTTCGATCCGGCACCCGAGCGATAGCTCGACTAAAAATATCGTCTTGCGGGACCTCGACAAGTTCTCATGGCGCAGGCCGAAGGACTACCTCCCCAAGTCGTGGCAGA
Source organism: Trypanosoma grayi (assembly GCF_000691245.1). Taxonomy (NCBI): domain Eukaryota; phylum Euglenozoa; class Kinetoplastea; order Trypanosomatida; family Trypanosomatidae; genus Trypanosoma; species Trypanosoma grayi. The sequence goes on from NW_008826149.1 coordinate 4,502, forward strand.
AGCGCATTGCACTCTACAAGCATGGCGTGAATCCGCGAGCCATTGACCAGGGAAAGCTGGGCGACTGTTGGCTAATGTGCTCTATTAGCGCGTTAGCAGAGCACTCAAAGTCCATTCGTTCACTCTTTCTCAGTCCACACTGGTGCTGTCGCAGGTGGCGGGAGGAAAAGGCTGGGGCCTACCGTGTTATGCTCAACTTGAACGGGTGGTGGCGTACCTTGGTGCTGGACGATTACTTTCCATCTACTTCGAAGCTTCCCTGCTTTGGACGGACCCGTGAGGCCCCATGTGATCTTTGGGTGTCTCTACTGGAAAAGGCTTACGCCAAGGCGTACGGCTCATATGCTGCCATCTCTGGGGGAGCACCGGCCTATGCGCTTCAGGACCTGACTGGATTCCCAACGTTTGACTTTTCAAAGATGTGGACCGCCGCGCTGAGGAACTCGGAAGCGGCGGAAGTTTTCTTCAAGAAGCTGCATGAGTGGCGGCATCAGAATTACCTCATCACCGTCAATACACCAAACAGTGACCTGCGTAGCTACTTGGCAAGGCGTAGAATTAGTCGAGACGCAAGGGAAACGGAGATGCTGTTTGAAAAGGCCGGTCTTGCACTTGGGCACGCCTACACTGTGCTCGCTGTGAAGCACTTCCCCCTTCACGGACTTTGCATGCTAAAGATACGCAATCCGTGGGCCAATAAGGTGGAGTGGAGTGGCGATTGGTCAGACAATAGTGCAATGTGGAAGACGTATCCGCTTATCAAGGTTATCTGTCGCCCAGAGAAGAAGGCAGACGGTATCTTTTGGATCGAATGGAAAGATTTTGTTCGTTTTTTTGAGGATGGCTGTGTGTGCTTCTATCGCCCCGGTTACCACGAGTACCGCATCCCAGGTGTGTTCCACTGGGAGATTCCAAACGTGGTCCTCGAGGTAGTTGTGAAGGAAAGGTTTGAGGCATGGTTGGTGCTGGTGCAGAAGAGCACGCGTGGGCTGCATTCTTCCGACCCGGAGAGTAAGTACACCGGCCTTCTCATCAACCTCTCGTGTGCGGATGGCACGCGGCAGAAAGTCATACGCTGCTCGGCCGAGAATGCCGAAGACGAGTCTGAGCGTTACCTCTTTGTCATGGGCAAGACGGTGGCGCTCAAATACGAATTTATGCCGGAGAATTCGCCCTACTACGTCATCCCCCGTCGAATGATGCACAGCCAGGGCGATGTAACTGACAAAAGATATGTTCTGGCGCTGCTGGTAAAGAATAAAATCCGAAGCTCCTCTGCGGAGGTGAATCTGCGGCGTCTGACAAGTAACTGCGCTGTGTTTAATAGCATGAAGGTGTTTGATCTGAGCGGCGTATCGAAGGTGAGCACAACCTTTCAATACAAGGCTGCGCATGAATTACCTGTGGCCAAGCAGGGGTCATCATTACACAACGCGAAAACCTGTTCTTGATGATTGTGTGTCTTTTGAATCAGAGCGAGGTCACTCATAGTTTCTTGATACACATGGGGTTCTCTCTGTTGCTCAGACTGAGCGCCATGCGGTGTTTAATGGTAGACTGTGTTCTTCTCTAAAGAGGAGAGACAACCTCGTGTGTTTTAAAATATTCTTTAAAATCATGACAAATTAGTTTCGGTAGCATTCCTTCATCTCTGTGGTGTCATTGTTGTTGTTTTTTTTTTTGTGAGGGAAATTATCGCCTTTTCCAGAATGAGCATTATGTCGGAGCAATTGTCTTCGTGCCGTCTCTGGTTCGCTTCACTTATATAATCCAAGCGACAAATATCGCTGCTTGGTCGTTCCCTCTCCCCACTCGTAGGTTTGGTACGCACTGTATACATTCACCACATACTCCGCCCCATTTGTTTTTGTTGTTGTTGTGATTTTTATCTTTCTATCCGCGTCAAGCGCTGTCACGTCACCCTGCCATGACTTCTCTTCGCCCAGAGGCTCTTTTTTTTTTTTCTGCTCCGGATTGAATCCCCTTTATGCCACGTGGTGCTCCTCTTCTCTCGTGCTGTTTTCCCAGTGCCGCATGCCCGCTGCTGGCAAAAGGTTAGACGACAATGCCAGTCGACGTCTCCATGTTTCTTGAGCGGAATGCGTCTGCGCCGACTCCGCGGCTGCCAGGCCACGGCTGCTTCATCCGTGGGGCGCGACGCAGGGGCAAGACGTCCTTTGCGTTCCAGGCGGCCGTCAACACGGTACAGGACGGTGCCCGTGCTGTCGTGCTCTGCCAGGAGCATGTGCTTTACTCCAAAATGCCACAGCCGTTTACCCCCTTAACTATGCTCGATGAGGCGGCACTGCGCCGCATTGAGTTCGTGTATGTGGAGAGCCTCGCCGATGTTGTACGCGAGGTGGGCGGTTGGTCCACGCCGCATGAGGCCCCTGCGTTGGTGCTCGTCGATGACGACAGTCTCACGGACGCGGGGGATGTTAGGCGGACTGCGCAGGTGCTGTCCGCTCTGGAGAACGTGCACGAGTGGCTAACACGCATCGGGCAGGTGTTTCACTACGTGCTCGTCTCTAATAGCTTTGCGGAGCGGCAGCAGAGTGTCGAGCTCCCGTTTGCCGCCTTTCCGCTTGTAAATGCATTGTTCGGTTCTGCGGGAACCGTGTCGCTGCAGCCGACGCAATCGGAGATGACGCAGATGAAGCCACTGCGACTGGAGTGGCGCGACGGACTCGTGCTTCAGACAGATCACCCTCGCTGTAGCTATGCAGCCCTCCCTGCAGAGTGAAATGGACTTATCGGGGTGGCCGTCAGTGGCGTACGCAGGTATATGGAGATTGTAGTGCCCGCTTTTTTTTGAGGTTTATTGCGTTGTTTATGCTTCTTATTTGGTGAGTGGCGTCTCGGAAGGAAGAGGCTTTCAATTTTGTGTCTCCACACACACACACGCATATATATATTTAGTACATATAATATAATAATATACGTTTTCTGTGTGCCTTTTGTATTGCTCTTCTCGTGTGGAGATGTGTGCACGCCGTTTCCCCTTCCTTTGCAGTGCAACCGTTATATCTAGAGAGCGAAAACAAACATTATGCCGTGTTGCTGCTGCACGGGCAGGGACACGAAGGAAAAGTACGTCCTCCGCCAGGGCGACAAGGACACGAAGCCTGTGAAGAAGACCCGCAAGTTTAAATTCGGCGGCCCGACCCACCGCGGCAGTGCCTACGCCCTCCTGGACGATGGCAACTTCTACCGCGTGGAGGATGGCAAGCAGTGGCTCCTCTACAACGACACTTTGTCGTGCGAGATGCACCTTACGATGAGGTTTTCTGCTGACACAAGGATTGAGGCGGGGAAGCGCACACAGCTGAAGATCGAAGGCAAGGAACGTGTAGCCACGATTGTTGTCTACCCGCTGGAAACGTTGCCGTTCCTCAAGTTTGACACAAGCAAGGTGGACTACCTCAAATCCCGGTCGCTGGCGCGTCCGCTCACGCAGGAGTATTTGAAGAAGGTCAATGCCGAGACGAACGCGAAGCTGCAACGCGAGAGGCGTGAAGTATCCCGCATCTGCTCGCACAGTTACTCAGAGGAGGAGCTGCTGCACAAGTGCCGCCACACGAAGAACACAATGTACGTTGATCTGAAGTTTTCACCATGTGCGTTGTCCCTGCAACGGCCCACCGACAAGAAGAAGGTCGTCAACGTCCCAAATATCGTGTGGAAACGCACCGCTGACTATATTCCGGCAGATCGTCACAAAGACATTCAACTCTTTCGCGACGGAATTGACCCGGAGGACATCGATCAGGGACAACTTGGCGACTGCTGGCTGATGTGCGCACTGAGCGTTATTGCAGGGCGGCCGTCCATCGTGAAAGGCATCTTTCGGCACCCCGTCTCGTCGAGCAAGGCGAAGAAGGAGCAGAAGTGCGGCGCCTACCGAGTCACAGTCAACAAGCATGGCTGGTGGGAGAACGTCATTGTCGACAGCTACCTCCCTACCATGAATTGCCAACCGCTCTTCGCCAGGTGCTCGCGTGACCCATGCGAGTTGTGGGTCTCGTTCGTGGAAAAGGCGTACGCGAAGCTGCATGGGTCCTACGCCGGTATTATTGGTGGTGACGCGCTGTTTGCGCTGCAGGACTTCACAGGGTTTCCGGTTCTCTCCTTCGAGGCGGTGTGGTCCAAGGCGGCGCGCAACTCGGACGCCGCCTCAGCCTTCTTCAAGTCGCTGCGGCGCTACCAGGAGAAGGGCTACATGATCACCATTGGCACGCCTGGAAAGGACACCAGCGCATACACTGGCCAGCAACAGTCAGGGAAGGGCAGCAACGGCGCAATGCAGGACCGTTACAAGAGGGCGGGCCTCGGAATGGGGCACGCGTACTCCGTGCTGGACGTTCGGCAGTTCTCCCTGCCGAGTATCAAGCTGCTAAAGGTGCGGAACCCGTGGGGCGGCAACGGTGTTGAGTGGACCGGCGCGTGGAGTGACAAGAGCGACAAGTGGAAGAGTCACCCGCTTGTTCGCCGTGCGTGCAAGCCGTCGAAGAAGAACGACGGCACCTTCTGGATGGAGTGGGAAGACATTGTGAGGTACTTCGACGGTGGCGGTGTGTGCATGGTGCGGAAGAACTGGCACGACTACCGCGTTCGTGGCGTCTTTCTTGGGCTGACGCCGAGCGTTGTGCTGGAGGTGGTGGTGACCCGCAAAGTCAAGGTGGTGTTGGTGCTGTCGCAGCAGGACCGCCGCGCGCTGCATCCCGACGACCCCAACGCACTCTACAAGGGCCTCCTCCTCAGCGTCGGTGCCTACTCGCGGGAGAAGCAGCGCCACGTGCTACACGCCAACAGCTCAGCGGACCCCGAGGAGCCGTCGCCGGAGACGTTCACCTTCACCATCAGCCGCGACATCGGCATGGAGCTGACGCTGCTTCCGCAGCACTCGCCCTACTACATCATCCCGCGCGTCATGGCGAACAAGCCAGAGACGCCGAAAAAGTTTACGCTGGGCCTCCTCAGCCCGTGCAAGGTAGGCAGTGGCGGTTTGGCAGTGAACTTCAAGAAGCTGCCGCCCACGCACGACGCCTTTAAGAACCGCCGCGACTACACCACTCTGGAGGCAGCGCCGCTGCACGTAGAGTTTCAGCACAAAAAGCCCGGTAAGTGCGCTGTGCTGCGCGGGGGCGACAGTATCCAGAACTCCAAGAAGATTCAGTAGCTACGGGAAGCCAATTGCCACCACGCCTGTCTACATATATACGGGTATATATAGAAATGATAATACTTATTATTATTATTATTATATATCTATGCATACACGTATATTTCTTTATATGTATATGCTCACATATCTCTTTTGAAATACGATTTCAAGGACATGCAAAAAAGCAGACATAACAGTCAATAAACATGAAACACATACATTATTTCAAAGAGAAACAACGGAGCAAACGAGAGAAGGAGCATAGGTAAACTCATGGGTGCTGGTCGAGGCCACAGACACTGGGCTTAGCGTGTCGGGACTTATTTTGTATACACTTCGCCAGGCTCTTGTTTTGTATTTTGTCCCTTTCAGAGTCCCACGAAGAACCTCCACGCCGTTCTTGCTTTCGAATGAATTGCTGGTGAAGTGAGCCTCCATGGCTGCGTGTATTGTACAACTTGTTTTGCTTTTTTTTTTTTGGTGTGTTTTCTTGTTTCTTGTTTCCCGCTGCCGTTGAGGCATCTCTCTTGGTTCAATTGTCTTCGGTTTGTTGTTGCGGGCGTGTACCCCTCTATTTATGCTTGTACTAAATCACTTTTGCTGGGCTCCCGTCTTGCGATCGTCGTGTGGTCCTTCTCGCAACAACTCATACGAACGTATTCTCCGTGCGTTACTAAACAGCACGACTCTTTCTTCGCCCATATTCCCCCCCCCTTTCAGCAATTGTATGGTTGCGTCACACGCTCTCTCTTGCTCTCTGTCGCATACGCATACTCCCGGGCTGCTGTGGAGCCCACGCTCTCCTCTGCTGCCCCGCCACCTCATCTGTGGCTCGCGCTCTCGCTGCTCCCCTTCTGTGTGCATTCCCGTTTTGTCGGCGTCGCGTATATCGCGCCTTCAACACTCTGAAACAAAACGAAAAGAAGAATAAAAAGGATTAAAAGAAAAAAAGAGTCTTTTATATTCACACCCTGAAGGTCAGTGAAATAAAGGTACGACGCGATGGGTTGCTGTTCATCGAAGGAGAAGCAGCCACCGAAGCAGGCGGCTCCCGCAGCTACCGCCGAGAAGGTGAAGGTGGAAACGGCGCCCAAGGAGGAGGTAAAGGTCGAGGTCCAACCGACGCAACAGTTAAGTGCGGAGGAGCAGCGGCTGGAAAGGGTGAAGGCATTGAAGAGCGCCCTCTTCAGGTACGAGAAGTGTACCGTTAATGGCGTGATCACATCCTTCTTCCCTCCCAAGGGCATGTGCTTCCGCATCGTCCGCGACGACACGTGGTACGTGTACAACGACACCCTGAACTACGAGATGCACGTGAACTTCCTCTTCGCCCCCGGCTCAGCCATCACACCCTCCAGCCGCGCGAAGGTGGCAACGTCCGCGAATGGATGGGCTGTTGTTTCCGCCGTGGTGTATCCGTTGGAGACCGTCGAGTTGGTTTCGGGTGAGATGGGGGTGCACAAGACAGATGTCTCCGCCCACCCACTCTCGGAGGAGTACTACCGCAAGGTGGAGGTCCTCACTCGTGCGGCCGCCGACCAGATTTTGAAGGTGAAGGAATTGGCACGTGGCTCCACCGACGAGGAGGTGACACTGCGACGCTGCATCGAGAGCAACACGCCCTTCGTTGATCTGTCTTTTGAGCCGTGCGCGGNGCTCCACCGACGAGGAGGTGACACTGCGACGCTGCATCGAGAGCAACACGCCCTTCGTTGATCTGTCTTTTGAGCCGTGCGCGGCTATGCTGTCGCGTCCCCGTATAGATGGGCGCAAGATCCCGCCAACGGCGTTGCGGCGCCCAGGCGAGTACCTTGAGGATAGCAAGGCAGCAGTGGACGATATTTGCGGCCCTGTGATGCCGCAGTGCATCGATGGCGGCATTCTCGGGGACAAGTGGCTCATGTGCGCAGCGTCGATCCTCTCGGAGGATGAGGCACGCGTCAAGGAGATGTTCGCAGAAGGGAAGCCGGAGGAAAAGCGGCTCGGCGCGTACCGTGTGTCAATCAACAAAAACGGGTGGTGGAACACTGTCCTTTTAGATGACTTCCTGCCAAGCGTCAACGGTGTGCCGTGTTACGCGCGCGTGCTCGATAACCCGGCGGAGCTGTGGGTCTCGCTGCTGCAGAAGGCGTACGCGAAGGTGCACAACTCGTACGCCAGCATCACCGGTGGCGACTCGGCGCTGGCGCTGCGTGACTTCACCGGCGCCCCGTCGCACCGCTTCGACGCGGCGTGGGTGAGCGCGACGCGGGACGGGAAGGGCGCGGACGCGATGCTGGACAAGCTCGAGCGCTACACCGAGGCGGGCAACATTGTG
>NW_008826150.1:0-468 GCF_000691245.1 Trypanosoma grayi
GCGCAGTCGACGCCCGGTACCGCCGCGCGTGAGTCTGCGCCGCCGCCACCATCACCGACCAGACACCAGCAGCGGCGGCGGAGGGAGGCGCCCCTCGCGTCAGAGCGATGACGCCGGCACGCCGCACGGCCAATGCGAACATTCCAGACGCGCGCAGCTACTGCGGACACACCATTTATTATCACAACCAAGAACAACAACAACAAAATAATGAGCGGGGAAGAAATGCAGGACAAAGACAGACCCACTGCAGGTGGCACCACCCGGCACCCGATGAGACGCCAAGAGATACAACAACAACGACACATGTGGGAGAGGTTTGCAGCATATAATGATGACAATGCTGAAGGGGCACAAAGAACAAACAAACAAACAACAAAAAACAGCATATACCACAGAAATAGAAACGACAGTAACGCAATCTTAGAGTTGCCACATATCCCTTATGCACACACAGTCAGAAAGGGT
>NW_008826150.1:481-5946 GCF_000691245.1 Trypanosoma grayi
CCCCTTGCCACAGACGCACAATCATTATATCAAGTGCCGGGTGAGAAAACAAATAAATAATGCCACTGACATCAATCATACAGTACGGTACCGACAAATGCTCTCCAACAGAAGCAGCAGCAGCACCCCGTCACAGATCGTAGTTCTCATTTTCCCCCTCCAACTTCGCCTTTCCGGGGCGCGCATGACCGATAATGAAGTGACCGTCGGGATCCAGCAGCTCCGCTTCTGTTTCCTTTCTCCACGAGAAGCGCAGCACACGAGAGTAGTTCCGCCCCTCCCAGCCTTTGTTGTCAAAGTTCTGCTCCGCAATGTACACCAGCAGCGGTTGCATCCGTTTCTTCCGCAACTCCACGAGTCGCGTCTCGCCGCCCGCGGCCTTCACATCATCCACGACATCCACCACTACCGCCATGTGGCCCACCGGGAGGTCCTGCTCAGGCTGTGCCGACCACACCACAATATCCGCGACCCTTGGTGCCTGGCGCTTACGCTCCTTCTTCGTATTGGCTTCTGCATAGTTTGGAAGCTGCACGACCTCGTAGGTGAGCTGTGATTCAAATGGATCCCCAAACGAGAGTCCCGACCAGTATTCGTCGTAGTCATTCTCGTTAAAGGTGAAAAAAATCCCACGATGAAAGTAGTAGAAGCGCGTAATGAATTCTGCCGCGTCCCAGCAGTGACCCATCGCACGGAATAGGCCCACACTGTCTGAGATTGGGGTTCTCCGCACGTCAAGCGGGTCACCCAGCGCTGCGTACGAGCGCACCTCTGTCGTCCAGAGGCGATGGCAGTTGCTAAAGGCTGGTATGCCGTGGGCGTAGCCAATGACGGCGTCGTACGGGGAGTTGCAGTGGTCCAGCGGGTTGAAGGCGTCGCGGTAGGGGTGCACGGCGGGCTGCCTGGCGCGGCGCCGCCAGGTGTCGAGGAGAACGTAGCCGAACAGCAGCACCGCAATGAGGGCCGGTACTGCTAGCCTGAAACGCTGCTTGGCAACGGGAGAAACCATAACGCTCTATTGAGGTCTTACCCTTCCTCCTTTCTTGTTGTCTGTGCTTTGCGTTATGCCACACGCTAGACGGTGTTCCACACTCCACGGCCAAACCAACAAGAATACAAAGGAATGGAGGAGCAAACCCCCTCTCCACCCACACACACAGGGACAGCGCAGTCTCCAGGCTATTCCAGGCCTACCACACCAGTACCTTGCACAATACACCACGCCACGCTGCCGCTGCCACCACCACCACCACAATGGAATCCAGCGAAGTTGGGATAATCACATCTGTTGCGCGTGGCTGATATCGGCGTGAATTGCTCCGCAGCGGAGAGCGATAGGAAGAGATAAAAATCAAAAAAAAAATTGCGACCCAGCGCCCTGTACATCTCAATGGACTGAGGCACCGTGCACAATATGAATCACACAATCCGAAAAGAGAAAATAAGAGGCATGCAGAGGGGCAATGAGCGAAATGAGACCACCTGTAACGATAGTTAGTGGTAGCCGCATGACACGGCCTCCCCTCTCACTCTTCCACCCCCCTTGCTCACGGACACACACACACACAGACACACACACACACAAACAGAGAAACATACAAATAACACGACACCCTCTACCGGCGGTCAGAGATCACCTGCGCCAGCCTCATTGTCACCACGCACAAGCAACTTGCCGGCTCGGAGTCTCCCAATGATTTTTACACCATCCGGATCCAGAAGCTCCGCTTCTGTTTCCTTCCTCCACGAGAAGCGCAGCACACGAGAGTAGTTCCGCCCCTCCCAGTCTGTATTACCGTAGTTCTGCTCCGCAATGTACACCAGCATCGGTTGCATCCGTTTCTTCCGTAACTCCACGAGCTGCGTCTCGCCGCCCGCGGCCTTCACATCATCCACGACATCCACCACCACCGCCATGTGGCCTTCAGGGAGATCGTGCTCAGGCTGTGCCGACCACACCACAATATCCGCGAACGTTGGTGCCTGACGCTTACGCTCCTTCTTTGTATTGGCCTTTGCATAGTTTGGAAGCTGCACGACCTCGTACTCTTGTGTTGTTGCGTACTTCATCTTCCTCACTGGGTTGTGGAAGTATTTAGCGTTCCACCATTCCTCCATATTTCCCACTGCAAGGAGCGTGCGGGCCTGGTGATGGTAGTAGAACCGAGCGACGTACTCCGTTGGAGTCCACGGCTTCCCTGCGAAGAAGCTACCCGGTGAGCCATCACTTTGGAACGCAACGCTATCCGGCTCACCAAAGCGTGTGACGCTCATCAGATTCGCCCGGTGACTGCGGTGACAGTTACTAAACGCCGGGATGCTGTGGGCATACCCCAATAATGTGCTGAACGGGGTCGTGCAGTGCTCCAATGGGTCAAACAGTCGTTCTGTACTCCCAGAAAAGCGATTAAACATGCTGCTGCTGCTGCTGTCATTTTCCCAAGTTAGTAGACGGAGCCCTAGTATAAGCAGCCCCAACGCCCCAATGGCAATCCGCCATGTCTGCTTACTTGCCATCGAACCAATAGCGACGATTTGCGCCTAATAGTTGCTGTTTCGAGAAGCTTATAAAGAAGGAAGGAGGAGTGAGGCGCTGAGAATTGTTTCGGTCGCTTTTTTAAAATCTTCCCGTACCCCCCGCCGCACGTACTCACTCCCTCACTCACTCAGGCCAACAGAATGGAACAAGGCCCTCATTTCCCCCGTCTTCCGCCGCCGCTGATGTATCGTTACGCTTCTTTTAAATAATAATAATAATAATAATAATAATAAGAAACACCAAACAAGGAGAGTGGAAAAGCAAAAAAGCAAAACAAATGAGAACCCTAAAACCCATTCACATCCTAGCTCCGGTGTGGCGCGTGGAAAAGAAAAAAAAGATCCCTGCAACAATAGCAGCTGCTGCGCCAGAGATCAAGGGCCCTGCTTACCGCCTTTTCGCTGACTCTTTCGAGGACGTCATTCAACCAACCGATAAGTAAGTAAGCGGCACAACACCACAACAGTTTCGACACTTCCGCCGTCTGCCTCAGTAGATACAAAGACAGTTACACCCCTTGGGACAGCAGCGCACACTCTCATCGTCCCACCATGCAATGATGTGGGCGAGGTGACCGCCATGCCCACAGCGGGCACACTGAACAGTTAGGCACCCGTCCTCAGAGGCGAAGCGCAACGACACCCTACAACCACCTACACTATCGTCAATATCTGCAGTACCACAACTAAAGGCAGTAGTGACGGGCCGCGTTGTGTTGCGCAGCAATAGGAGCCCACAAACAGCACACTCAGTGATCGGTGGGTGACCTTCTGGTGCGGCAGCGCCTCCATTGTTGTTCTTATTTTTGCTATTGCAACCGTCGCTACCATCAACAGTAGTAGTACTGCCACCCCCACTCCGACTCCCACCCCCACAAGCAACAGGCGTGGGAAGTTTTGAAGCACGGTACGCATTTTCAATGGCCTTCTTCGCAACTTCCGCCTCACGAAATTTGATGGCAGCGCCTACAACGGAGAACACTGTTGCGACCAGCGTCACGCAGCGGTAGCACTCCACCGGATCAATGAGATGCGGGGCGAGGTCGAGCAGAAGCGGCCGGTCGCTCAGTATGGCAGGCAGCATGAGGCAGCAAATGGCAACTCCCGCCCAAAACGGCTGCCGCTGCGCTTGCATCGCCTTCACGACTTCATGCAAGGCGGGTGCCGCGAGCTGCAGCGCGTAGAGTGACGTCGCGTGCGGTGACGCGCCCTTCACAATGTGGCGCAACACACGAAGCGCCGTAGAGACCCCACGAAGCGCCTTTCCTTCCCGACAAATACGAGCGTTTTTGCGCAGAGCCTCACAGGGGTCGTCATCGCAGAGGCAGACGTCGCTGAGCTGGTAGACCTCTGTGTGCAGGATGTTTGCCGCCACCAGTACGGAGGGCAGTACTGTCCCAGGAACACCGCCGCCGCGGGCAGTCGTCATGCGAAGTGCTTGACACTTCTGGCGGGGTCGCTGCTGCTGTTGGCTGTAGGTGCCCTGGGGCTCAGCAGATTCCGTGGAACCCGTATGACTTCGGTTCACAGCACCACCGGTGCGGTACGACGACACACCAGATCGTATTGTGCTAAACGACGGCATCCGCGCAGACCCGGCTGTCACCTCAGCACTCATTTCCGCATCACTTCGGTTGTCTTCTGCAGACCACCAGAGCCCCCACGCCAGAACACCGCCGTGCGGCATAAAAATCGCAGCAAAATCACGCCTTGGCCTCTGCACTCTTGTGCCATTAACATCATCCAAGAAATGCGTTCCACGGCCTTGCCGTGGGAAGCTGCCGCTGTTGTCATCATCCAGCGCTGTCATGCTGCTCATAGAGGCATGATCTCGCATCACAGCTCCGAGTGGCGGTATGATGCAGCCGTCATCCAGCTCCAGCGCCGCCCACCAGCTACAGAGGAAGGCAAACTCTGACAGAAACGGTGATGCAGTGCTGTTACTGCTGCTGTTGCCGCCACCACCGCTGCTGCCGCACTGCTTCTTCAAGTTGAGTGAAGCCTCCGCCAAGGGGTTTGGGGCATCTGACATCGCACGTGTTGACACGCGTGCGGGGTCACGGCTGGAAAATGCGTAGTATCCGGAATCCGTGCCGACACTTCCCTCACAGGTGGCACCAAAGGACTTCTGTAGTTCCTCAATGCGTGACAGCACACCCTCCAAAACGAATGGCCGCAGTTTGGCGCGCCGACATGCGACATCAGCGTAGGAGTACGAGCCCCTGTCGTCCATCAGGTGCCATGCGCACGTTTCTGCTGGGTATGATAGACCAAAGACAACCTCCCAGTCGACACACAACACAACGTGTTGGCCTTCGTTGACGTTTTGCTTGCTACTGCTACTGCTACTGCCACTGCTCCTGCTTCCACCGTTAACATAGGGGCGCTCAAATCTTATTTTCACACTGCAGGCTCCGTTGTGACGCCACAGTGGGTTGCAGACAACAACGGAGCGGCGCCGCAACTCGCCCATCGGCAATGTACTCTCTTCAACGGAGCTGCTGAAGGAGGCGGCAAGGCGTTTGGCAAGCCCCACATCTTGTTCCACTGCGGACGCAGACGACATGCCTCACCTCTCTTTTTCTTCTATCTCTCGCCTACTTCACTGTGCAAGACGGGCGCGTGCGAGTGACACGCCGTGAGGGGGACCACGCAATGCCCACCACCGTTGCGTCGCTGCAGGAACAGCGGCGGCCCCAACGCCAAGCTAAAGAAAAGGAAACACACACACTTCAATCGCGACGCCGTATCCCGAAACAACAACAACAACAACAAGAAAAAAAAAGCCACCATTAACGAAGAAGAAGGGACTTGGGACATACACACTACTGACTAAAGGGACACCCTGCAGATGTTCTGCTGCTTCATTTTGTTTCACTGCTTCCATCTGTCTTGTTGCCTGTGTGTGGGCCCTGTCTCAGCCCCCC
>NW_008826150.1:6019-11980 GCF_000691245.1 Trypanosoma grayi
AAAAAAAAAAATGAGGTGAGGGAGATAACGCACAACGGCAGCGTCCCTCACACACCTACGACATTTGTATTCCTCTTTGCCGCATACCTACAGACCCCCCACCCAACACACACACACACACATACGCCCACACACAGAGTCTCTCCTCCTTCCCACCTAGAAATCCTCCAGCTTGGGGTCGGGGCCGTAGACGAGCTTCTCGCCGAAGAGCGACTTCAGCCTCCACTCGTCCCGCACCTGCTCGTCAACCTTCGGCTCGATGAACTTACGGAAGAACCACGCGCGCCGCACCGACACCTGTTTCCAGTAGTTGTGCAGCCGCACCTGCGACTTGGCGTAGAAATTCACGACAGACTCCTCGAGCACCTCCAGCATCGACGGCCCGGCGGCAGAGAAGTACATCTCCTCCGCCTCAAGCGCCGTGACGGGGCGACCGGCGTTCTTGCGCTTTTCCACCTCATGCTCGACGGCGCTGTAGAGCTCCTCGCGGAAGGCGGCCGGTGGCTTAAACTCGAGATCCGTCCAATGACCGCCGCTGTAACCCTTTACCTGCGGGAACCGCACGAGGTTACGCGCGAGCTCCGGCGTCTCGTCCTTGTTCACGTCGTAGAACCTGAGGTTTGGCATGCGTTCGGCGCTCTGGTGGCAGAGGAACTCGAAGCTCTTGTCGACGGCGTTGCACGCGGTGCAGTTGTTCTGGTGGTACCGCACAACCATTACGTCGTTGCTCCGGGAGAAGTACTGCAGCTTTTCCCGCATCTCCTCCACTGAGCGAATCGGCTTGACGCAGCGCGTTGGGAAGTTCGTCCAGATGGGGTTCAACGCGCGTTCGTTCTTTGTGCTCATCCCACTGCGGATTCCAGCACTGTTCATCATGAGTGACTTCATCTTGTGCGAGTGCGACTGGTAGAGCTCGAGCTTCTCCCGACGGCGGTGAATACCCTCCAGAACCTTCGCGCTCCCGCCCTCAACTGCAGGTGCATCTCGTTGTCCGTCGCTCATGCTTCCGGTGAGTGGGTGCCGTGTGTTTCAGTACTAAACAAGAAGCCAAGGCGTAAGCGGCGCCCCAGCCGTGTGTGCGCAACTATACCTGTGTGAAAAAAAGGAGCAACAAACAGATGGAAACACCTTTCTCTCCTCCGACCTCTCTCCGCCTATTGCTGTTAATGTTGCTGTTGTCGCTGCTGCTACCGGGTTGCCGTTTTTCGTTGTCTGTTCTGCTCTACTCGCCGCAGCAGTGGAGCCTTACTTTCCCTTTTCTCCACTTGCGATCACAATGAACTGCTCACAGAAACACCCCGCTGCTGATGCTACTAAAGCAGAAAAAAAAAAACAGAAGAATACACACAGACAGGGTAAGACATATAGATAGACAGATAGAAAGAGGAAAGAAGGCAAGGCTGGGCATAACAGACTGGTACATTATCTCTTTTTCAAGCAGGCATAGTCCTTCGCACTGGCATTATCTTCTCCATTGCTGTTGTGCGTCAAGGATCTCACTTGCTCACTGGCGCCACGAGGCAGGACGAGCGGACACCGGCCACAGTAATCAAATACACCTGCGTACGTGTCCACCTCGCGCCCCGTCCGCGTGTGGGTCCATCGATGGCAAACGAGCAAAAAACAAAACATCTCGGTGTGTGGAGATGCTGCAACGTGGGTGGTGTGATGGGGGCTGAGTGAAACGGGGCAAAGCATATATATATATATATCTTTTGTTTGCTTTGTTTTCCCTCGGAGCTGGATTGTCTTCTTTCCTTTCATCTTATGTCATTGGAAGACAACGACGTTTAAGTTGCTTCTTTCCCCATAACTAATCCCGTGGCCCTCTTTACGCATTGCAAAACTGTTTACAAGTCAGTTCCACTACTACCCCTATCACCACCATCGCCGTCGCGCGCACATCTGTTTTAAATATCTTTTCCTTGTCACGCTCGGCCTTTCCCTCTTCCTTCCAACTATATACATACCTGCTGATTTCAACATAATGCGCCTCCCTCCAACTTCTGCTGCAGGTACTGCTACCATGCAGAGAAACACGTACATTTACATATGTTGCTTGAATACAGACAGACGCACGCATTATAAGAGTGATGGATGATCGTGGCGGGTGTCTGAGTAATTGTCCATGAGTGCGCGTATGTGAAACTAAAAGGAGAAATATGTATTGTGACCGATGCCTTCTCTACTGCACCCCCATTCCCCTCGCATTATTCGCTTCGTTCTCGGTTCTGTTGCTACCAATAATATATATATATATATATATATATATATCATTCTCGTTTCAACCAGTTTCCAATTGTGTCTTCCTCCAACACACCCCTGTCCCTTCCTGGAAAAGTAACAACGAAAACAGAACACACACACACACACACACACACAGCAGATAGTCACGAGCAAGCATGCAGGAAACCGAAACGAACCGGCACCCCACAAAGATAGGAAAGAGGCGCGAGATCATGCAGCACTTAGCATCTGCGGGGTGGTGCTATCCACTTCCCTCAATCTCCCATTTTCTCGTGCCTTATTACCTGCAGCTCTCATTTCGTGGCAAATCCACATTCATGCGTACCCTCCCTCATCCTCAATTCCTGTTCAAATCGCGTCGTACTGAATTCTCATCGGTATACGCTGCTGTTGCCGCTACTGCACCGGTGCGGCCCGCGACATCAACATTAACACCGATCCGTACCCCTTACCCCACCTCTTCTGTACGCGAGCAGAATGTTACTGCCTACAACTCGTCGTCTTCATTAGCCACCTCCTCTGTCTTCGCCACGTCAGACTCGCTGAGCTCCTTCGCGTCACTCACGGAAGCAGAGGAGGGCGACGATGAGCTGGAGGCAGAGGACGCCGTCTTCACAAGGTCGTCCACAGCATTATTGTTTTGGCTGCCTGTTGCCACTTCAGGCACCTCATCCAATTCGTGTGTCGAGGCCGGCGTCTCACTCTTCACTGCAGTGGAGCTGCCACTGCTTCTTCTACTGCTCTTGCTGGAGCCGGTGTCTTTCGTAGAGACGTCTTCCTTCGCTGCTTGTGCGGGTGACTCGAAGTCATCAACATACTCATCTGCTTGCGCATTCGGAGGATTCACAACTGCTTCCTCCTTGGGTGATGGCTCGGATGCCTCAAAGTCATCATCCTTGTATTCATCATTCTTGGATTCCTCAGAGTGTTGCTCCGACTCCTCCGCCTCCTTTTCCGCTTCAGCGTGCAGTGATTCCACGGGCTCCTCCCTCTTGGGTGATGGTTCAGATGCCTCAAAGTCATCATCCTTGTATTCATCGGAGTGCTGCTCCGGCTCCTCCACACCCTCTGCATCGAGCGGCTTGGCGTCCGGCTCATCGAGCTCCTTTTCTGACGCCTCGGATGCCTCGAAGTCATCATCCCTGTATTCATCGTCGGAAGCGGCATCCATCTTCGGATCAGCATCCGCAGGCTTCGGTGAGTTTTCTTCGGACCGGGGCGGCTTGTCAGAGGCATTGTCGTCACTCTGGCCCTCGTCTGACCTTGTGTCCTTTACCCGATGGGGTTCCCTACCCTGCTCATCCCGTACCGGCGACGACGATGATGACGACGACGACGACGAAGATGAGGAACGAGAAGCCGCAGACGACGAATCGCTCGGCGCCTCCGCCTTCGTCTCGGGCTGTTGCTGCGCAACTGTCATATTTTCCACCGGTTTTTCTGCCTCTTCGTGCCACTCCCGATGTGATGATGAGGGCGAAGACAAGCTGGATGATAAGGGCAACATCGCGGGTGACTTTTTCTCTTCTGCAGGCTTTTCTGCTGCTGTTGCTGCTGCTGCTGCTTGTGGTGGTGGTGCCGCTGCTGCCGCCTCCTTCACGGGCGCTTGTGGCGAAGATCGGCGGGNCCTGCCGTTATCGGCAGCAGCAGAGCCCGAAGAAGATGTCCATGCGGCCGCCTCGTAGCGCCGCCGCCTTCGCTGGTCACCAGCGGCACCTTTGCTTGGCGGTGGATGGGGATGTTGCTTCTTCACGCCGTGTTGGCCGTCCGCAGTGTGGCGTGTGTGGTGGGCGTCCTCCTCCTCTTCTTCCTCTGCAGCCCGGCGCTGCGTGAGGTAGCCCTTGCGCGCAGAGAGTTCCTCCAGCTCGCGCTGGCGGCGCTGCTCAAACCTCCGCCGCGCTGCTTCACGCCGCTGCCGCTCCAGCCGTCGCTGTCGTTGCATCTCGTGGCGGCGCTCGGCGGCCTCCCGGATCATCATCTCCCGGCGCGCCCAGTACGGCGCGAGGTGCGGGTCATCAAGGTCGTTGTACGGCGGCAGGTAGCGCTCCTGCACAGGTCCGAGCGAGAACTCCACCTCCACGCCAACGCGGCGGCTGGTGGAGCGCTGTTTCATTGTCGTGGTGAGCTGGTACTGCCCGTCCGTGGGCGAGAGTGGGGTGGGCTGCTGTAACTGGCGGCCGCGCGACGCCGTCGTGATGGGCGGAAGCGCCTTCGACATCGCACGTGCAAGTGTGACGGAACGGGTGCCTGTGCTGTGTGATTCTTGCCTTTCCTTCTATACGTTGTGTGCGTTTGTGCGAATATCCCGCGGTGTGGAATGGCACGCACGTTACCTAAGCGGGCAGCAAGACGTCAGGGACGAGAGAGGAGAGTGTTGGAGTGCCCTCTCACCACGCCGCGCACGGCACATGGAGAGCAAGGAGAACCAGCAGAAGGCACAAAAACAAGCACGCACGTGCACAAATACACACACACACACATGCACCGGAAGATGAGCAATAGTAATAATAATAATAATAAAAGGCTTTAGAAACGACGTGACCTGAAACACGCACAAACCAAAACGAATGAATGATTGAATGAGTGCGTGGGTGACAATAGGGATAGAAAACGCTGGCCTGTGCTGACTCAGTGACTGCAGAGGAGAGAAATAACTTATATATCCCGAGAAAGAGAGAGAGAGAGTGTGTGTGTGTATGTATGCGCTTGTAGTGGCACGGCATACTGAAGAAGAGAGAAAGAGCATACCACCATCAACAGCCGCAGCCACAGGAAGAGGCGAAGGTGGATGTGTAGAAGAAGAAACACGATGCGGTAAGAGCATCGCCACAACGAACCTTTCAAGCGCCCACAGCACGGGACATGATGAGCAACATTCAATGAGGGATGTTGCACACACACACACACACACACACACACAAACGCACGCACGCAGAAAGACATATAATTAAAAATTTCTAGAGAAACGTGAGGTTCTCGTAGATCTATTATTCTTGCGCCAAACGATTTGTATTCCCCTCTCACGTCAGTCACTTATTCGCCTTGTTTGCCAAGCTCATTTTTTCCTTTTTCTTTTCCTCCGTCGTCCTTGTCTCCCACCCAGTCAAAATGCGTATATTTTTCTTTTCCTCCCCCACCTCCTTAACACCGAGCACCGTCCTCCTCACACTTAAGTCCTTCAAAGCCCATTGCGCCACACACATGTAGCAGCAGCAGCTGCGGCTCTTATTTCAGCCACTCTGTTGGCCACCCCACACCTCGCATGCCCCTTCCATTACTTTTATTAGTGTTATTATAGTCGCTGGCGCCGTCACCACTCCACACACACCCACACACCAATACAGGCTCTCCCTCCTCTCCATCCATCATTTTTTGTCCCTCTTCTTCTCTGCGCCCTATCCCTCTTTCCTTGTGCCCTGTGTGCCGCACACCACGCTCTCATGTTTTTTTGTTGTTTGCTTCCTTCGTTTGCTTTCCTTGTGTTTGTTTGCCAAGCGTGTTATCGAGCGCCGCCCAGACATGCTCGCCCGACCCACTTTGCCCATCCACAAACCTGCGCGCGTGGCCGCACATCCCCCAAGAGCCCAAACACCACGCCAACAACAACAGTGCGAAGCAAGCAGGCACCCACCCACTCACACAGCAGAGGGAGGCGTGCATCTCCCCCCCCGCAAAAGAAGCCAAAATACCAACAAGGGAAGCACCACCACCACC
>NW_008826151.1:0-7644 GCF_000691245.1 Trypanosoma grayi
ATATATATATATATATAAAGAGAGAAATAGTTCTTTTTACCAAACAACGCGTGCGCTTGGATCTGTGCTCCGTGGTATGTCGAAGGGAATCGACAACGCTTCTATCCTTGCGGAGATCGCGCAGCTAAAGCAGCTGCTCGCGGAAAAGGAGGCGCTTGTAACCGTCGATGGTACCGGGGCGCTCGCAAAGAAGTCCAAAAAAAAGAGCCAGATGAACATGGTGGAGACGGAGCCGGTGCAGGGGTGCCGCGACTTCCCACCGGAGTTGATGCGCACCCGCTCATACCTGTTCAACGCTTTCCACGCCACCGCAAAGAGGTTCGGCTTCGAAGAGTACGACGCGCCTGTGCTAGAGTCGGAGGAGCTCTACGTGCGCAAGGCTGGGGAGGAGATCACCGAGCAGATGTTTAACTTCATTACGAAGGGCGGCCACCGCGTAACGCTGCGGCCAGAAATGACGCCGTCGCTGGCCCGACTCCTGCTGGGCAAGGGACGCTCGCTCCTTCTGCCGGCGAAGTGGTACTCCATTCCGCAGTGCTGGCGCTACGAGGCTATTACGCGCGGCCGCCGTCGTGAGCACTACCAGTGGAACATGGACATTGTTGGTGTGAAGACGGTGTCGGCGGAGGTGGAATTGGTGTGTGCAGCGTGCTTTGCCATGCAGAGCTTGGGCCTCTCAGCGAAGGATGTTGGCGTGAAGATCAACTCACGCAAAGTCCTGCAGACAGTGGTGGAACAGGCGGGGGTGACGCCCGACAAGTTTGCCCCAGTGTGTGTTATTGTTGACAAGATGGAGAAGCTCCCGCGGGAGGAGGTGGTGGAGCAGCTCGCCGCGCTGGGCCTCGAGAGCGGCGTGGTGGATGCTATTACAACGACACTTGGCCTCAAGTCTGTTGACGAGATTGCGCAGCGCATTGGCGAGCAGCATGAGGCCGTGCAGGAGCTGCGAGACTTTTTCGCCCAAGTGGAGGCGTACGGCTACGGCGAGTGGGTCCTCTTCGACGCGAGCGTGGTGCGTGGGCTGGCGTACTACACTGGTATCGTGTTCGAAGGCTTTGACCGTGCAGGGAAGTTTCGTGCCGTATTTGGAGGTGGGCGCTACGACAATTTGCTCACGACGTACGGCAGCCCGACACCCATCGCGTGCTCCGGTTTCGGCTTCGGCGACTGCGTCATTGTGGAGATGCTGGAGGATAAGAAGCTGCTGCCGGAGCTCCTCAACGTTGTGGATGATCTCGTGATTCCTTTTGATGAGTCCATGCGGCCCCATGCACTGGCGGTGCTTCGTCGACTGCGCGACGCTGGCCGCAGCGCGGACATCATACTTGACAAAAAGAAAGTTGTGCAGGCATTTAACTACGCCGACCGTATCGGTGCAGTGCGTGCGGTGCTCGTGGCGCCCGAGGAGTGGGCGCGCGGCGAGGTGCGAGTGAAGATGCTGCGCGAGGGCGCCGGCAAGGAGGAGGGCACCGCTGAGCGTGGCGCCGCGGTACCTGTCGACCGCCTCGTATGAAGAAGAGGAACCGGAGCGTAGTAGTGGGAGGAGGAGGAGAAAGTAGATAATGGCTGGGGGCGAAGGAGAAGGGAAAGCAATGATGAGAAAACGCCCAATCCCCCTTGCGTTCAATCAGAGGACAGAATACTGCATAAGTTTTTTAACGATAGATGCTCAGGCGTAAACATTCAATACGCCTGATTTGCGAACGACAAAAAATACTTGCTGGTGATAAAATACACATTAAAAGCCCCCCCTTTTTAAAAAAAGAAAGAAACCTGCGTGAGGTGCGAAGTTGCTCTGCTCACATCTCGTTTCTTTTCCTATTTTTCTCCCCTACCTCTCTCTTTGAATTGCTGCATGCTGGTAGGCTGACACGGGGGGCGCACATATAACAGCAATGAACGAGTACAATATGGACTTGGGGCTCCTCTGCGTCACAAATGCCGCGCTGATTAGTGGGCCGCAGCGTACCGAGGAGGATTTGCACGAGTCCGCCACGTCTGCGATGCAGGTGCTCCTGGGAGAGTGCAGGGGACTCCCAACAACAACAAAGCGAGGAAAGTTCGACGCCTCTACGACGCTGGTGCAGCTGCCGCAGCCGGTGATGCAGCTGCCACGCGAGAAGGCGCCACCGAAGCCAAAGCCGCTCACGGCGTGGGAGAAGTTTGCCCTCAAGAAGGGTATCGCCATCAACCGCAAGAAGAACAACCGCGTCTTCGATGACGAGCGGCAGGAGTGGAAGGACAAGTGGGGAAAACGTGCACGCGAGGACCGCGAGAAACATGACTGGCTGCGTGAGGTAGGCCCCAACTACGTGCCGAAGGAGGAGGGCGGCGACCCGTTCCTCGATGACCGTAGAGAGAAGAAGGCTCGTCTGGAGAAGCAGAAGAAGAAGGAGGAACACAACAAACGTCGCTCAGAACATATTACGCATGCACAGGAAGAGGTAAAACATCTGACAGCTGCGGCAAAGCATCTGACGACGGCGTCCAACGGGAAATTCGACAAGATATCATCCAAAAAAAAAGGTAAGAAGTGAGGGTCTGCTGCTAAATATTCCGTTTAAGAATATAGTACTTTGTGGTGTGCGTGGGTGCGTGTCTATGAGTCCAGTGTCACATGCGTGGTTACTGGCACGCCTCGTGCTTCCAGTGGTGTCTTCTCTCTTTCTCTCTCTCTCTCTCTCTTGTTTTTCACTTGCGTTTATTCTTAGGATCAGTTCATGGCTCAATGGCGCCGCATCTCCGTGGCTACCTCCGCTAAGTCCTGCTTGATGAGACACAGACTTCTCCAGTATCGCTGACACTACGTGACTGAAAAAAAACCTAATCGTTGTTTGATTCACTGATGCACTTCGCCCCCTCCCTCTTCGCTCTTCCTCACTCCCACATTTTCCCCCACCTTACCATTGCCTCTCTGCCAAACTCTGTGACAGGAATGCTGACAACACCTGCGTATACTGGGGGATCGCTGTAAAGGAGCTTTTTACCGGATTTCCGTGTCTCTTTTCTTTTTTTTTGTTTTGTCTTCAACTTCGTCTTCTTGTGCCTGCCGCCACCGCTCTCTACACAGAATATTATTCATATAATAAAAAGAGAACAAAGAAGGCACATCACGGTTGTGTGAGAAACTGAGCGCAGCAAGCATCATCGAATGGGTTCAATGCTATCAAAGAAATCGTCTGACAAAGGTGAATCCGGGTCGGCGATGCCACCGGTAAAGGTGAAGCAAGCAGGTGGTGCGAAGGCACAAGCTGCGGGGGCGCCAGCAGAGCCCCAAGTACCTGCCAACAAAGCGGAAGGGCTGCATCCTCCACGGTTGATGGACGAGGCGGAAGTGCAGCGCCTAATCAAGGAGGAGAAGCGGGTCCTGCTGCTTCTCCACGGTGGCGTATACGACGTCACGGACTTCGTCCCCTCGCATCCCGGTGGCTCAGTGCCAATTCTCTCACGAGTCGGGACAGACGCAGGTGATGTGTTTAACAGCCTGCACAGCAAGACGACGAAAAAATCGGTGGGCAAATTTCTCGTGGGGTATCTGCCCTCTGCGGAATCGCGCTTCACCACCGAAGCTGCCAAGGAAGAGGAAGAGTCCATCACGCCTCCAGACTACAAGGAAGCTACGGTGCTCGACGTCGAAGAGGAGTCAGACGAGGTGAAGATCGTCAGACTTGCGTGCCCCGAACCTCTGCGGCTTCTGCCGGGCGGGCACGTGGGGGTGCTGGTCCCGGCGGAGTTTAACAAGGGTAACGAGAAGGAGAACCACTACACCCCCTTCGTCTCGACGGAAACCGACTTCACGCTTGCGGTGAAGAAATATCCGAACGGCGCGGGCTCCGTCTACATCCACTCGCTCACGTGCGGCCAGAAGGTACGGTTCCGCGGCCCTATTATCCCCCTCTGGGTGCTGGATGAAGACAAGCATCTGCAGGAGGAAGCGGAGGATGCGAAGCACGTGCTGCTCGTTGCTGGCGGCGTCGGCTTGACCCCCCTGTTTGCGATGGCAGCATACCTGCTCAGCAAGCAGAAGGCCGCGGTGACGCTGGTGGGGTGCTACCAGGACCCAGAACATATCGTGCTGCGCAAGCAGGTGGCGGCGCTCGTCGCGGACTACTCTGCCGAGCGGGCAGCAAATGACGGCGGGGCTCCGTGCAAGTCGCTGCAGGTGCACTACGTCTTCAGCAGGACGAAGGAGACACCGGAGGTGGCCGAGGCAAACAAGGTGCACTTGGGCCGGTTCGGCCCAAGTGTGCTGAAGTGCCTGACGCGCGCGTCGTGTGCTGTTGTCTGCGGCCCACCTCCCTTCACAAACAGCACGGTGCAGACGCTCGTTGACAGCGGCCTCTGCGCAGATGGTCATGTGCACGTGGTGTAGAGGACTTTGAAAGGCTAAGGACTAAAGATGTTGACTGTTTTTTTTCTGTTCTAAGGGGGCGGACAACATCGCCTGCGTGACAAATGGGTTTGATATCATATTGGTTAAATATGCGGCGCCACGAGCCGTAGTTGCATGCATTCTCGCCATGCACATGCCTGCCAACACGCAAATACAGAGAAGGCTGAGGAAAAAGGAAGAACAAGAAAATGTGCTTACTTGGAGATGAGGTTATGTATGCATCGTGTCGTCTCTCCGCCTCCCTTCTATCTCTTCAATATCAAGGGCCTGGGAAGGGAAAAAACGTTTTGTTCCACAACAGTGGCTTTTAATATCTCCCTCACACTCAATGAAACAAAAACAACAACAACAAAAAGTACACCACGCTAAATGCCTTTTGGACTTGTTGCGTTTTTCCCTGTTTTGGAGTCAAAGGAGGCCATTCCCGCAACGAGGGAATGCGTCTGTACGTGTGCCAATATGGCTTGGCGTTCCTTCCTCCCCAATAAAGAAAGAACCAAAAACAAAAAAAGAGCACCAGCTGCAATGGCACCGCACATATGTGTGCGCCTGCCAGCCGCCTCGCTTCTTAACACACTGGATTCTCCCTTGTCCACACGAATTGAGACTTTTTTTTGTTCTTTTTCTTTTTTTTTCTTTCAACCCAGGAATATTTTCCATATTGATAATAGCAGTATTATTGCTGCTGTTGCTAGTCCTTTGAATGGCATGGATACAGCTGCAGTTCTGCACTTCCCTCTTCCATTTTTATTCTCTTACGACTTGCTAATAAGGACGCGTCTGTGTGTGCGCGTGAGTAAATAGGTAGGTAGGTCCAATAGACTTTCTCTAGCAGAGACAGCAACAACATCACAGACTGTGCGAGGCGCAGCGTCTCCCCAGCCTTCTCGAGGTGTCATAAGAAAATACCCTCAAAGAGTGGAAGGTGAAACGCGTGCACTCAACTCACAATCGGAAGTTATATCAACACTTTAGTTTCCCCCTACATTTGAACCGTTTCTTTTTTTGCGCCAAAGTTTTTTTCTTGTTTTTCTCTACGAGTGCGTTTTTCCCTGTTTGTGTGTTTGCACTGATTTCACCTTGCTTGCTGGTGGACATTATAAGTCGTCACGGCTGTGTTGACGTTTGTGTGTGTGTGTGTGTGTGTGTTCGCATTTTGAAGTGGTTAAGAAAGAAGAGGAAAGAAGAACACGGAAAAGAATCGTCAACAACAGCAACAACAACAACACCAATAAGAATATCGGTGCAGTTCCAAGCACATTGTTGTTTCTGTCCCCACTGGTTGCATGAGCCGAACAAACAACGACTCCGCCCCGCGGCGGAAGGTCCTGCTGCATGTCACTTCCTTCCGCGCAGAGGCAGAGCGGTCCGAGGCGTCACCCGTCGCCGGCGCCCTGTCGCCGATGTCTGGCGGTATCGTCACGCCGCGCCGCATTGTGCGCACGCTCCACATGTCGCCAGCAGTGACGCAGCTTGTGCAGCTGGACGGCGTCTCGCCACGCCCACTGTCCACCACGTCGAGCGTGTCGGCGATGAGTGAGGACGTTGTGGATGACCTCGTCAGCGAGGCGATCAGTGCAACGTGCGAGTCAGGCGGGAAGCTGCCCGCGCTAGGGATGCACAACCAGCCCGACTGCGGCATAACAACGTCGTGCCGCCCTGACACGGGAAAGAGTGCAACGGCGACGGTCACCGCGACGCGCTTGACGACTGATGGCTCGGCGCGCTCCTTGTCGTCACTTTCCCCGACCTCGTCGGAGTCGTCCTCGTCGAACGAGTATACGGAGACCTTCGACATGGAGAGTCTACCTAGCTGCAGCTTGACCTGCATTGGCGAGGCGAAGCTCGGTGCCGTGGGCACAAGCCGCCACACACCTGCTCCCGCGCCCTCCTCGTCGATTGCTGTCACTGCTGCTGCAACTACCAGTGTTGCCATCTCTCCTCCGCGTCCAGGCAGTGTCAGGGTAGCAGAGAGCCCACCAAGGGGCCCCGAAAGTTGTCTGGTACACGTGTTAGGGAGCCGACGTGTCTCCAACACGGATGGGTCGGAGTCGCTCAAGAAGATCATCAACGTGCGGCGCGAGGAGCGTATCGGCCGCGGTAGTTTTGGAGACGTCTTCCGCGCGGTAGACCTAGACACCGGCCTTCCACTAGCCGTGAAGGAGATACTGGTAGCGGCCGACTCTGGGCGGAATGTGGAGAAGCAGATACGCGCCTTAGAGCGGGAGATACGTGTGATGCGGAAGTTGCATCATGAACACATCGTCAATTACTACTCAGCTCGCCGAGAAGATGGTTGCAGTGCACTGCACATCTACATGGAGTACATCGGTGGTGGAACGATAGCACAGAAGCTAAAAGCGAATGGGCCCTTTAGTGAAGATGTGGCGCGACGCTACACCCAACAGCTGCTCCAGGGCTTGGTATACCTCCATCAGAGACGCATCGTTCACCGTGACTTAAAGGGCGATAACTTGTTTCTGACAGAAGACGACGTGCTCAAAGTAGGAGACTTCGGAACTAGCAAAGAGTTGCAGACAACGCTCGTGACAAACAGCGTTGCTGGCACCCCAAATTTCATGGCACCAGAGGTGATTGCCTGCAGTGGGCACACCTGCATGGCCGATATATGGTCGGTGGGCTGCTGCGTGTTAGAAATGCTGACAGGCCACCCACCGTTCTGGAATTTAGACAACCACATGGCGGTGATGTTCGCCATCATGAAGGGCAAAGTGGAGGCGCAAGTGCCGCCTCACATCTCTGAAGGCGCCAAAGACTTTATTAGACAGTGTACTTGCAACAATCCCAACGAGCGGCCAGCGGCGTGGCAGCTTCTGCAACAACCCTGGCTGGAGGTCAGAGAGGCGGATGACGCAGAAGATACCCGCCTGCAGTCGTGCCTTTCACTGTCGAGCGCGTCGGCGGCGCAAGAAGAGACAAACAGCTCGAATGAGGGCCTCAAATGCGAAGTGCGGCCACCGAGCGTCAACGACGCCTTCCAGAAGAGCGCCACGGCCGTCGTGGCAATCATTAGCGAGCGCCCCAAAGTGGGAAACAACTGCTTGCTGGAGGTGTCGAGGCGCAGTACCCTCCCCGATGCGTCGCAGCATCTCCCGAGCGTCGCCGCGCCACGGCAGCCGGCGAGTGCGAAGCCCCCGCCCCCGCAGCCGACGAACCGCAACGCGTCCCCACCCCACAAGATGCCGGTACCCACCACGCCGCCGTGCGGCACCCAGGTGAGCCCGCGCATG
>NW_008826151.1:7707-8993 GCF_000691245.1 Trypanosoma grayi
AGCCGCAGTGGCTCGCGGTCGGCGAGTGAGAGGCAGCGCTCCACTCCGAGGACAGGAGCCACCGTCTGCTCGACACGCTGACGCGCCGCTGCGGAGTCGGTGAGGAACAGAAAGGGAGAGTGAGAGGGGGAAAGAACGAGAGAGGAATAGGTTTTAAAACACACCGGATGTCAACAAGAGTCATGGTGCTGTGCGACATCTCTGCTTTAAGCCATTCCATCTCTGTGCTGTTTCGCGTGACCATTCGAAAATGGAGGGAACATCGGTCGAGATGGTTGACAGCGTAATCGAAAGGCACATCGTGACCGCACTTTGTGTGTGTGTGTGTGGGCACTTGTGTTGTCTTCCGCTGATTTTATTTTTGCGCGTTCTTCATTGCCTTATGGGTGTGGTGGTAGAAGAGCTACAAATAGCGGTAGTGCAATCGGCGCCTCAATTTCTTCTTTTCTTTTCGTTTTTATGAAGGGGTCTGATCGTGATTGTGTGTTGACGCTTTTTTTCTTTGCTTTGTTTCTGTCATTTGTGTGTAAGTCTGTGGTTGTGGTGGCCCCTGCGGGGGTGTGTGTGTGTGTGTGTGTGTGGGTGGGTGGGCGCCAGCGGCGTTGGGATTCTGCTTTGTGCTCGCTTGTGCGTTTCCACCACCACGAGTTACCGCCTGTGGCAGCTGCAGCTGGGTGCTGCCGTGATGGCCACCGGCGCCGCCACCTGGCGACGACGACAACCACAACAACCACGATGAGGCGCACAGAACAGAAAGAAAAAGGGGGCTGCGGGCGAGGCAGAGACAAAGAGAGCGTGGAACCAGCAGGAAGAAAAACGAAGAGGAAAAAAAAAAAAGAGAGTGCATATGAGAGGAAACAGCAACGGCAAAGAAAATGAAATCTCAAGACAAGAAGAAGCAAAAAACAAAAAAAAAACCAAACAAAAACATAATACAGACAAGGAAACGAAAAGAAGCAAACAAACCAATAAATCTGAGGGACATCATTTTTGTTTTGGATTATAAGCGCATCCATCTCCTGTTTCCTCGCACGAGTGTGACGAGACAACAAGATCACTGATTCTGCAAGTGTTGCCTTGCTGCACATATACGTACTGCTATTATATATACTGACATACACATCTATATATATATTTATATATATATATGTGTGTGTGTGTGTGTGTGTGTGTGGCGACGGAGAGGAGACAAGGGACACGCAACATCTGCAAGGCATACTTGCAGAGGAGTGAGGAGGAGAGAGGCAAAAAAAATATGGAGGCAACCGGTACTAAAAAAAAAAAAA
>NW_008826151.1:9099-11973 GCF_000691245.1 Trypanosoma grayi
TATATATATATATATATATATAGATGTTGCGTAATATCTCCAGTGCTTCTCTTCGCTCGGTTCTGCCCTCGTGCCATCTTTGAGTGTGTTTTTGTTTTCCCATTTTGCATTTTTTTTCGATGTTCGTTTTTGCCTTGGCTTCTTCTTTGCTTGGTCCATGCTCCGCGTTTGTCCATTCCATTCGGGTGAGTTTTTTTCTCCGGACGCAGCGACACCAGGCCCCCCTCTCCTCCACGCTTCCCATTACACAGACAGTGGCTTGCTTGGGGTTTTCCCTCACGGTGGCTTGTGGGCTCTGCAGCCACCCGCGTCTGACAAATCTCGCTGCGTTTCCAGATTTGTTTTTTTCTTGTTGCTTCGAGACAGCGTTCTTTTTTTTTTATTGTTATGTGTGCGTGTGTGTTCGGCCTTCACACTCTCTGTAACCTTCTCTCTCTTTGTCTCTCATCGCCTGTGTATTCGTGCTTTCGGGCCGTTCCCTGTTTTGTTTCCGGTGCTCCCTCTTCAGTTTGTGTTAACCGCCGCAACTACGGCAGGCCAGGCGGGCGAGAGGGGCGGACGCGGCAGGGACCAAATGGGGGAGGGGAAAGGAAGGCGGGACAGCGTCGGGCGTGAAGGGAGTCGCGCCACACTGAAGGGTCTCCCGACATTTCTCCTTCTTCTTCCGCTGCTGCGGCTGCTCTTCCTCCTGCCTGGACCAATGTCAAGCAGGGGCATGCATTGTTTCGGTTTTTCGTTTGCGCTTCCTTGTGTTTTTTTGGTTTCTTGTTTCCACTACCCTGCCTGCTTTCCTTGGTGTTTTTCTTCCTTTAGTTTACCACGACAAACTTCTTCTCTTCCGATACGCTTTGCCTCTGGCAGCCAATTATTTCGGTTTTTCCCGTACGATTTCCCCTCCTTAGTGTCCGTAGCAGCGCCGCAGGGGGGACGGACTCGTCCTATCTGCGTGAATCGCACAGTCTGCTCGATCACTCGTGCAGCTGCACACAGACTGCAGCAGAAGCAGTAATAACAACGGCGGCTAAGTACATTTGTATGTGGCTCCTCTGTGCTTATTTTGTGCATCGCCCTCTTCCTGCTCCTTTCTGTCTCCTATTTCCTTCTGTCCTTGTGCCGCTCTGTAGAGCAGAGGCGGCGACAGCGAGAGTAAGCAGCTGCTAGGGCGAAGGCAGAAATCAAAGCCTCCCCCCCAAAAAAAACAGCTATAGATAGCAGCGGGAAGAAAGTCTCCACAAAGAAACTTGGCACGCTTGGAAAAAAATATCGTTTCATCACCTTCTCTTCACCATGTCGGCGCAGGCGAACTACTACGCCATGCGGTCTGTCTTTGAGCTGCAGCTAGACGCGCAGCTGCTAGAGGGGTTGGCCACAATAGGACACTTCGACGGCAAAACACCGTCTCTTGTATGTGCCACAAATACACAGCGGCTCGTGATCCACACGAGCGAGAATCCAGGTGCAGAAGCAGTACTGCGGAGTGGGGATGAGACACGCAGTGCAGAAAATCCTGTGCGGACGCTGAACTTTGGTAGGACGCCAACAGCGCTGGCGGTAGGCCGACTGCCGGACACCAGTGATAGGAAAGACACTGACGCCCTATACTTCGGCGCGGCCACCTCACTGCTCGCGTATGACGTGGATAGGAACCGCGAGTATTTTTACAGGGAAGTGGAGGACGGAGTGCAGGCAGTGGCGTGTGGTGTCGTGAATACCGCCAGAGGCCCAAACGGCACTGGCGGCGTCCCCACCCCGCTGACAATTGTAGGTGGTAACTGCACGATCAATGGATTCGACGCGAGTGGGATGGAATCGCTCTGGACGGTGACAGGCGATCAGGTAACGGCACTGATGCTAATGCCCTGGGACTCTAGTGAAGCTCCGACCGTCTCTGCTGCTGGTAGTGGCAGTGGTAGCAGTGGCGATGCGGGCCGCCCTTTGTCGTTAGTGGCGGCCTCGGAAGATTTTGAGTTGCGCGTGTTTGACGGTGAAGACACTATTGCAAGTATCATGGAGGCGGACAAGGTGAACCAGCTCGTGTACAGTGGTATCCCCGGTCGGTTTGCGTACCTTTCCGTCAACGGTACTGTAGGCGTGTACGATCGCACTGAGCGGGTGTGGCGCGCGAAGGGTAAGCACCGCCCTGTCGCCGCTGCCTTCTGCGATGTGGACTTCGACGGCGTGCCGGAGCTCGTGGTGGGGTGGAGCAACGGACGTGTGGAGGTCCGTGGCGACGATGCGGAGAAGCGGGGTGTACTGTTCAAGGAGAGACACGCCGCGCCCGTCAGCGCCGTACTCGCGCACGATTACCGGCAGAATGGGCAGCCACTGCCGATTGTCTGCACAGTTGACGGTGTGGTGCGTGGGCTCGAGCTGGCAGGCGAGCAGCAGCAGGAGGAAGCGGTGCACGGCCGTGAGACGTTTAAGCTCGACATGCTGCAGCGCGAGAGGCAGGCACTCGCCGCGGAGCTTGCCAGTGTAGAAGAGCAGCTGGACCGGCAGCGCAAGGGTTCCTCTGATGTGACATTGCCGCAGGCGGGAACCGTTGTGCGCCACAAGTTGCTGCCGAACGCAAAGTCGGGGAAGCTCGATGTCGTCTTTAGCGTGCACCACGGCTACCAAGACACAATCATTCAAGGCTGCGTCCTGCACAGCGAGGCGGTGTTCCCCGGCCGGGAGTACGCCTTCTTTGCCGCGGAGGAGCCATCAGGGACGCTTGTGTGCGCTATCGATGTGCCGCGCGGTGCGGAGGCGCGCATCGCCGCGGCGGTAATGATCGGTGCCACTAACGCGGAGAACTACCAACTACACGAGCTTACCTTCGCTGTGCCCAAGTTCGTGACGTACCAGCTGTGGAACCCCGAGGCGACGGAGCCG
>NW_008826152.1:0-3563 GCF_000691245.1 Trypanosoma grayi
CGGTCGTACAGCATGCAGTACAGAAGCGCTTGGATCTCATCTGACATGGCCAACTCCGTCTTGTTGACAGTGCGAGCATATCCCATTGCCTGCAATGCTCCTTGCGGACTACCGGCGTTCACACAAATGTGAATAAGAAGACTGAGTATGCGAGAAGACATGGGCTTTAGGCGTGGAATCACCTTGGTATGCGTGTGTCTCACGGCGCCCTTGGAGGGAGCGGAGCCTGTCTCCACAATGCGTCCCTCCGTGTCGTCCTGCAGCAAGTCCACCGCCCAACTCAACGCAGAGCGCCAGTGTATCACTGCCGTGGTGTTCGTATTTCGCGTCTTGGGGAATGTGAGTGATGCGGTTTCGGTTATGGCGCGATTATGTGCGAGCACACACAGGAGCACCGCCTCCATTGCTTCTTGCGTCAGCATGGTCCTTGAGGGCACAATGCACTTTTGTAGTATCTCCACCACCAGGGATGCCTGTTTAGCAGCCCGCATCTGCAGCACGAGCGTGCTGGCTACGTCGCATGGAATCGTGCTTGGGGACATCGACAGCATTACCGAGGACGCGAGACGCCATTCATTATGTTCCGCGCATTTTCGCAGCAGGGCACTCACCACCAAGGGGTGGCGCAGCGCAGCGGCAACCCTAGTGTCGCGATGTATGTCGGCCGTCTCGTGAAGAAACGAGGCGGAGACCTCGGCGGAAGGAAGTTTCTCAACGATAGCTGCAATAAATGGCACCGCTGTCTCGGGTTCACTTTTAAGCAGCAGCAGGCTTTCTTGAACTGCGGGGTAGTTCAGTGGTGAAGCCTCCAGTTTATACTCCTGTTGCTGATGCAGCAGTTTCTTGTCCTCCGGGATTGGCGGCGAAGTGGCCTCACCAGAGACCGCCGGCAGCACAACACTCTGCCTCATCATCAGCTGCTTGAATGCCTCCCACGGGTACTGCCGCAACACGGCTGTGAGCGCAACAGTCTTTTCCTGCGATGGGTACGTCGTACTCGCGGCAAGATACGTGAGGTAGGACACACACATCTCGTTCGACAGTGCCGTTTTCCATGGCACAGCCGCTACCACATCGTTAAGCACCGACAAAACGTGTCTCTGTTCTGCCGTCGGCCCCTTGCTGTTGTCCACCAGCATCGCATTCGCAGCAGCAGATACTGTTGCGGCGCTTGTACCAAGCGGCCGCAGACTCTGTATGCTATCAGCGAGCATGTTGGGTGCCTGCGCATGCACCATGCTGAGAAAGTCCAATGCCATAGGCCACGTCGCTGGCGTCGCTGAGCAACGAGCGGCGTCAACAAGCATCGGAAGTGTCAGCTTCTCGTTCGCCTGGCTGAGCTTCAGTAAAGACACGGCGGCTTCCCACTGGCGGTGCGGAGCAAGCAAGCGCAGCGTGGATAAAGTCATGCGTGTGGGAACAGCATTTCCGTGGGAAAGGATGGCCTCCGAGTATGTGCGGAAGGCCGCCTTCCACATAACAAGGCTACCGGCACCGCTGCGCTGTACATGGCGATTGTGCAGCAACATGCGGGCCAGCAGGGCACGGTACGTGTCGACTGCGATGGGCTGCGAGTGGTAGGCGGCGTCGACCAACGCACACCCCTTCTCCCACGAAACGGAGCTAATAGCGCGAGTGAACATGTCGGGGCGGCCAACGAATAGTTCCCGATGCTCGTGGTAGAGTGGCGACATATGTGACGTGGGGCTGCGCTCCATCCGCTTGAGGAAGTCCTCAAAGGTGTAGCCGGAACCCGTTGAGGGCATCTCGCGTCCAGCAGCAGCAGCAGCAGCAGGAACTCTGTGATGATCTCAATCCGCCCTGCCATAGTTGCACACACACACACACAGACACGCATGCAAGGGAAACGGAAAGAGACGAAAGGACGGAGGAAAAGACAACGTTTGATAATTCCAAAGATACTCATCTGAGTGAGGTATACACAAGCACCGAAAACGACATCGTAGATATTGTTCATTCTACCACACGTGGTAGAATAAGTTCCATCGAGGAACGTGTATTTTGCCCTCTTGTTCATCATTCACACAGTTCCAAAACCGACGGTGCTCGGACGCCGTAATGGCAAGGTTGCAGAGTGAGAAGAGCAGCACTCCCAAAGGGGCTGTGCAGCATGTCACAAGCAACAACACGTAGCGATACCCTTCCCACTGAAGCGTCGCCGCCAGCACCACATGCAGAGCATCGGCAGGGGAGACCAACGCCCATATACTGAGAGCATTAACGACGTACATCGCAATCTCACAGGCGTAGTGCGGCTCCAGCACATACGCGAAAAGGCCAGTGCGTGGGAAGCAGTAGGTGGACGACGAGGAGGAAGAGCCCAGCGCGTCAGCTGCGTCACGAGCGTCACCACCTCGCACGCCCACTAGGGACTGCTGAGAAGTTGCGGCAGCACCCCCACGAGGTCCAGCTGGTCCGCCACGCAACTTCGCCAGCATGCGGTGGTGCAACGACTGCACCCACTGAAGGAGAAGGTGCAGCAGAAAGAGGACCACAGCGGCAGGCGCAACGGCGGAGGAAGAGCGATGAATTCCACCAGGCAATTCAGAAGCGCCCACCTCACGCCGGCACACGAGCGCGGCCCGAAGGGTGTGAAGAACGACGAGGCTGCTGGAGCTGGCGGCGAAGATGTAAAAAGAGCATCCGGCCGCAGCCGCAAACAACGTCACACGATCGTGCGGTCCGCCTCGGAACCGGTGAACGCACAGACACTCCCAAAAGCGCACAACACAGTGAATCAAAAAGGCAATCAGTGGAAGCGACTTGTAGTGCCCCAGCGCGTCGTTCACCGTGAGGCCTGCATTGGCAGCCGCAGAGCTTGTTGAAGCTGCCACACAAAGCGGGCCAGAGTCAACATACAACAGCAGGAGACTGGACACAATACCCGTCAGATAAAAGGCACAGAAACTATACTTACGACTCACCTGCACGCGGCAAAGAGAGGAGCGCTCCAAAAATGCAACAACGCCAGCGACACACATCCGAGACCATCTCCAGCAGTGTGTTTGCCTCATGAGGGCCACGCCACGACGAGGGAAGTGCGTTTTCTCGCTGTTGCGCGCTGCAGGTGCGGCAACGTAGCGTCCGCCGTAGCGCGCCAGGCTGCCAAAGCGGGGCTCGCCGACACGCAGAGCGAGAATCAGCAGCGACGCCGTCCAGTACGCACACGTCAGGCATGCAAGCAGCACATCCGCGGAAAGATGCATCCATGCAGCCCAGTCACTCAAGCCACTGCAACACTTCACCAGCAAAAGCGCCGCCTCTATCAGAAAACAGGGAAGAAAGCAGTGTCTAGCTGCTATCCGTCCCTTTGAGACTTCAACGTGGTGCCAAATAAAAAAGCAGAGAGAGAGAGAGAAGGCGGAAGAGGAGAAACAGAGTGAGCGTGATACTCTGAGCACAATGTGAGTAATGTTTTCTTTGCTGGTACCCAGCACAGACAACAACAACAAAAGGGGTATCATATAGAAAGGAATAATGGAACTGCTGCGAGAGAATTTAGTATTGCACGCCGACCGAGCCCACACATACCGATGCAAGCT
>NW_008826152.1:3767-11967 GCF_000691245.1 Trypanosoma grayi
CACACACACACACACACGAACGCCACGGCACGGCAAAGCAACACACCACATGAGTGCTTAGTGGTGCTCGGGAACAGCACGGCGGCGGATATCCGGCTGTGGGTCCCCAGGCTCCCACAAGTAGCTCGCGAGGAAGTTCGTGCCACCCCAGCGTACCTCCAGTTTGTTCTCTGCTACTTCCTCCCGCATTTTCTCATACTTGATCGCATGGTCCGGGTCGTCGAGGTCCATCTGTCTAAAGAAGAAGTTGGAGTACAATGCGCGCTTACCAACGTTTGCGACACGCGTGCGCTGCCCGAAGGTCACATCGAACAGCCAGTACATGGAGAATGGAAACACCACAAGGTAGAGGAAGACAATCTGGCCCGTCGCGTCCTTCACTTTTCCGAACGGTTGTCCCCACCAGCTTGGGTTAATGGCGATTGGGTAAAAGGCGGGGGCGTTGCCGTCACCGTGCTGGCCGGGGACGCGTGCGTACCTGCGGCACACACGCGACATCATGGAGTTCCTCCGTGACTGCATACCGCCCCACGTGCGTGCTATCCGCTTCTGTGAGACTCCTTCTATCACCTGTGCGGCCAGTAATAGCAATAGTAACGAAATAAAGAACAGGAACAAAAAAAAAAATGGAAGTGTGGTGTCTCAATACCCCGTACAGCTCGGCAGAACGCCAGGCCCGACACACACAGAAACACACACACACAGAGCGAGAGAGAAGAAATACGGCAACATTTGAAGACCACTGTCACAGCCCCGACGCAGTCCATCTCACACATCTATCCACCTGGATTTAAGAAGAGGGAAAAACAAATACAGGACAGGAAAAAAACGGAACGGCCAAACATCGCTCATCGAACAAGAAGTACTTCAGAACGACATTGTTTCCGGGGTATAAAAAGCAGAGACAATCACCATTTTGCTTGGAGTCACCGAGATGTTGCACCTGCACGTCTAGCATAGCTTGGATCAGCCTCTGTGGACATGTCTCGAATGATGGACACAGGTATGCTGCCCACATCCTTGCCACATGGGCTTCCCACGCTGCTTACAGGTGGTGTAGAAAAGGACGTCATCTGACGTTGTGGAACAAAGGCGGAAGCAGTAGCGGGAGCACTATAGTCCGCGTAAGCCGAACGATTGTGGCTCTTCACACCCTGTGGCGGTGTGTGCGTAGGATGCGCTTTGCGGCCATCAGGGGCATACGGTGGCAGGCCTGCGAGGTTGCCGCCACCGCTTCCGTTGGAGGAGGCCTGCTGAATATGAAGCCTAACACGATCATCCACCGCGTGGGTCATCTCAGTAACAATATCCTTTAGGAATTCGTCCAGTTTGGCTATTGTCTGCGCCTCTGTCCGCTTGGCGTGTCTGTGGAGCTTCGGCGCCACTACACTCTCTACAAATGATCGGAGGGCGTCCTCCGGAAAGTCAACGGAGACCTGGTGGCGAGACACCCTATGTGGATTCAGCTGCTGTGACTGTTGCTGTCCCTGCATTGATGTTGGCGCGTGTGAAGCATTGAGCTTCTGCTCTAGTTCGCATCGCCGCTCAGAGGCTTGCTGGAGAAGAAGTCTCTTTATCATAGTTAAGTCCTCCCGTTGGTGATTCATGCTCTGCGTAAGAGAAGCCACCGCCTGCTCTAGAGCGCAAAGGCGGTCGTTGAAGCCCCGCGACACCTCTGCCGCACCAAGCCCGAGCCCAGACGCCGCGCGTGTGGCGGCGTTGCCCTCCGAGAAGCTTCGTGGGCCAACCAGCTGTGGGGTGCTGTTCATGCCGTTGCTACCCTGCCGCTGCGTTGGGCCGCGCAGCTGTGGCGACGGCACCTCCTCCTCTTCGGCATCGTCAGGCGGGAGTATTGTCATTGGTTCCTGTGGAATATAGAGCAGCATGTTCTTTTTCGGCGTCACCGTCTTTATAGGGTGCAGCGCCCGAATATCCTCATCAAGCTCCTTGAGCAGCACACTCATTCGCCCCATCGATCCTTCATTTGGCTTCGCGGCAGCTGCCACGCTGTTGCGTGTGCTTCGGAATCGCGTACCAGGATCGTTGGCGAAGAGGACTATGTTATTCATGTAAGTAGGTCCAGGGCCGAATGTTTCCACAATCTTGATACGCACAAACAAATGATTGGATGGAATCCCGTTGGGCAACTTCCATATCTGCGTTCCAGCGCCCGTCACGGCCTCGCACACCAGCTGTGCCACCATATCGTCTGTCGACTCCCCCGATGCCACCTCCACTGTTTTAGGGTTCGTGAGGTAGTCGTGCCACACGTGCCACCCAATATAGCGAAGCAAAGGGTGGGGGTGGGCGATCTTGAGCGTTACGTGTTGCGGCGCGTCGCCAGTGATCCAAAGAAGGTCCTCGCGCTCTACCAAGAGGTTGGCGGCTGCACTCGCCACATGTGTGGCCTCGTGCGACACCTCCGCCACCTTTGCGCCGCTCTCACCCAAGGCCCAGTTCTTCTCAGTCATGACCACTGGCCGTGTCCCTATCTAATCATAATGGTGGGGGTGGGAGCAACAACAACAGCAAAAAGGCGAAACACAATGGAAAGAGAGCGAAAGAGTGTGTGTAAAGAGTGATGGGAAACCAAAGAATCCTGCGCGTGCCAATTCACTGGATACAGTCCTGAAAAACAGCCAGAGCAACCGTTCCATGGAATGTATGTGTTCGTGTGTACAGTTGCATCACGGTACATGAGCAGAGTGTGGGACAAAAACTTCTGAGATGAGGAGCTAGAGAGAGAGAAAGAGGGAAGTCGGCCAATGTCACTTTGTGTCATTTCTTTTTTTGTTGTTGTTTTCTTTCTTCCATTTACATATGCTGAGCCATTCTTCTTTTCTTTCTCTCTCCCCCCCCCCTTTTATGCTACACAACAACGGTGCCTGTTGTCGTCCCACACTGATGGGAAGCAAAAAAAAAAACATGACGCATCCTCCGTTTTTTTTGCGTTCTCTTTCATTCATTGGGTTCGCCTCATAGCCGGTATGCGTGCCGCCCAGGGGCGGGCAGGCGCACTCCTTTCGGGGTATTGCATCGCCTCGGCGAGGCCAAACTATTCACGTTTCCACCTACTTGTGTCAACGTCGAATCACCCGCCTCGGCGCCATTACGCCTGCTGTGCGCCAGGGAGAGAAAGTACGCTGCCTGGGCGGCCAACACTTCACCGTGCTTCTTTTCACGCCTCAGCATGAGCGCCGTGTTCGGCACGAGAGACGGCGGGCCCACGATGTAGTTTTGATTGTTGATTGTCCCTGGGAGTGGCGCATATTCAGGCACCACGCCGAACCACTGCTTCTTCGCTCCTGTCGCCGACGGCCAGGTGGACTGCTGATCCACGCACCGCGCCGTACTCACGACTGCCTTCTCGCGCGCACCCCCCAGCACCTGCGGTGGCTGTCGGATGATGCCCTTCTGCGGCTCCCTCCCGGCGTAGATGGCGCACAGCTCTGGTGTGATCACCGGCGGCTCTTCGGGTGGCTTGGCCGCGAGCCGTCGGAGGAAGAGCAGCGGCGGCGGCCCTGCCTTGGGCTTACGCACCTCCTCCACCGCAGTGTCGCCACCACCGGTGATTGTGTTTGTTTTAGTCAACTTACATGTATCCTGTTTCTTTCCGTTCTTTCGTGTCACTATACTCGTGGGGGACACGGATGACCTGGGCGGCTTCGGCAATTCTTTCGGTGGCTGCTTTTTCTTGTGGGATTTGATACCGTCACAAGTGGAGACTGAGCATTCAGTCAGTGTGCTGGAGTGCGAGAAGGAGAACTCACCGACGACGCGTCCTGGCTTGCTGCTGACCGCATTTGAAACCTCGCGTGACACACCACTGAGAACAGTCTTCCCAGAGCGGCGAACCGCACTCTTCTCATGCACGAGACCTTTTTCTAGACCCAAGCTGTGCTTGGTGAGACGCTTATCGGGCGGCAAATACACACTCATGGGCGGCAGCTTCGCCACCACTGGCGCAGGTAGGCTCAGATCCTGCATCTGCAGGTTTCGGATATACGAGAGAATCGAGTTCTGTGTCGACTTGGGTGAACTATTGAATTCTGTTCGTATGGTAAGCATTGGGACTGCCCACAACTCCACCGTGTTTGTCGTCTCCCATCCGTTCGGCCATTTTTCCAATAGAAGGCCTTCCCAACCTCCGCCGATGGTGCACACAATGTTCTTCGCCGGGTTTGGTGGGAGCGGCGGGGTGATCTCTACCTGCTCGTCTGGGTAAGTAGGTGTCTTTGTGCTGTCGCTGTCAGGCCCACGGAAAAAGGACCACCTCTTATGTAACCCCCCAGCTGGTGCTAAAGCCGCTGCCGCTGCTGCTGCCGCCGCCTCAAGAGAGGGAGGTGCCCGGGCATTCGCCATACCATCCACCACTGAAGGAAAGGCCGAATTTTTCATTTCTTTCTCGCGCCACGCAAGACTTGTTTTGGGCAACTTCTCCTTCTTCCCCTTGACAGGCGCCTTCTCCTGTGACTTATCGCTCTCAGTGGATGGTGGAGACACCGGCTGCGTCGGTGCATGATTGAACTGCCGCGGATCCCGCACACCCCCCGCAACCAAAAGGTATATCTCCCGTATATTTTGCGCGGGCTCACACAGTGAGACGGAGCGCTCCACCACGCGGGCCTCAGCCGCATGCACGATGGAAGCAAAATGCGTCTGTGGCAATTCCCTCAAAATTGGGACACTGAGCAGTGCCTCTGGGGCAAGCCGCATCCAAAGGCGTATCTGTGTTGTGAGCTTTTCACGGATCTCGAGAAAGAGCCTTGCGTCATCGAGCAAGGCATTGACAAAGCGCCCCCCTTCAATCTTGTAGAACAGAGCGGCTCGACTGGCAACGGTACATCTGTACCGCAGCACGCCCGGAAGAATGTGCGGCTCCTCCCCCAGCAAGATAAAGCGTGTAGCCAATGCGAAGCTGTTGTCCGATTCGTTTGGAGATAATATTTGCTGCGTTCCACTCTCGTAAGTCATGTCAGGACCAAGTTGATCTCGCTGCACCTGCCCCTCCACAAGACAGTAGATTGCACCAGGTGAGTCCCCTTGGTTGAACAAAACCTCGCCCTTCGTTAGGACTAGTGGCGTGAAATCGTTTGCGTACTGCTCGATCGCACCGTTGATATTTCGGTAAATCGGCACCCGAGACATACTCTGCGGCATCGGATACAGCGAATGCAGGCGTTCCTCCATCTGTTGCTTTAATGCCCGCAGGTAGACATTTTTCATACGTTCATCCGCGTACTGCTGAAAGAGTGTCTCGAAGGATTCTCGTCTGATGACCCAGATAATGCATCGCGAAATAGCCCTGTACACCTCTGAGAACACCGCCTTGCCGCCCATTAGTCCACCGAATGTCTCGCCTGGCTGCAGCCTTCTCCGTTGCACGCCCTTCCGCCCCTCACTGGCAGGGAGAATCGCATCACATCTGCCGGAAATAAGAATGTGGAGGGCCTCTTGTGAAGGACTGCCAACATTGACGATCGCCTCCCCCAAGGAGAAGCGATAGCGCAGCACCACCTCGGCAATAGAGTCGCAGAACTTCGGGCTTTCTAGCGCGGCAAAGAATGGGCACTGCTCGATTAGAAAACTTCCCTGTGGTTTTTGGCCCTCGTCGTCGCGCAGCAGTACGGGAGCTTGACTGCTCGGCTTCCGCACGAACCGTCCCCCCACCACTGCTTCTCCCCGCTTCCGCAGAATGACGGGCAACAGATGCGTCTCAAGTACCGTGCGGAGGCGGAGACGGCGGAAGGACTCATACCACACACGGTGCGCGAGGAAGTTTACAATGATGGTCTCCCACATGCACGCGCGCTTGCAGCGCGACGCCAGCGAGACCACGCTCTCACTCGGCCGCAAACGGCCCAACGCCCCTAAGAGGTCTGTGGAGCTATCCGTCAGCACCTCCCCCTCCGCGGGCGTTGGCGAACGGGCGGAGCGCATCGGCGTGGGTAAGTCTACGCTCTCCCCCGTGCCACGACGACTGAGATGATTCCCGAAGGCCGTGCCGTCTACCATCATGAGCGGGTACGTCTGCACCATGGAGACGGCGCGGTCCAAGCCCTCCGGCGCCTGGCCCACAGTGCGGAGGCTGCTGCGTCTGGACCCCGCACGCGGGCTGCACACCGACCGCTGCGACAGAGTCATCTCGAAGTTGCCAGTCTGACGCTGGAGGGAGACGGACGCATTGCGCTGCTTCCGGCCTGACACGGGAGACGTCCCAGGCTCGTCAACCGGAAATGCTTGCACCGGTGCTACGACAGACGCCAGTGAGGGGACCTGCCGGGCCTCTTTGTTTGCGGATTGCAAAAGTGCATCAATGGTATCTTGCTGCTGTGGATTCCCATCCGGGTGCTCCATCTTCTCCCACTATCTATTCTGTGCTCTACACAGATAACAAGGTGAATACAGGGAAACATTGGAGCACATGCATGCGCCGCACTCCTACCCACACAGAGCCAAGGGAAAAACACACATGCCAGCAAGGCATAGAAACCCTAAAGGCGTGGCGTTCAAGGCATTCCGTGCTATAACAAGGCATATACATTTATATATCCATATAAATCTCGACCTCGTCTCTTTTTTTTTTGCCTTCTTTGCCATCGCCACGTAATTGCATCTCAAACGCAGCCGTGGGACGTCATTCCCGCGGAGAAACGCACACACACACACAGAGAGAGAGAGATGCGCACATGCACCTCTTGTTCGATTCTCCGGGGTTCCTTTTCTGTGTTTGAGCGCGCAGCAGGGCACCTCCTCCACCTGCCTTGCCACGCAAACAATACTACGGCAAGCCATCCTCAAAGTCGGCGATGTTCATGTCCTCGTCCTCCATGGCGGCGCGCAGGGCGTTGTCCATCTCTTCGCGGTCCACCTTACGCCGCTCCTCTTCGAGGTCGGGGTCAGCCGCGGTGTAGCGCATCGATCGCTTGGCCTCGTTGTGTGTAACGTTGAGGAACTGAATGCGGCGCTGCAGCGCTAAGAGTGGCTCCGACGTCGAGTACACGTCAACAGTGTCGCTGCTGATCAAATGCCGCTTCTCGTGGTCGATAACGGCGTCAATGACGCCGTCACGGATGGCTTTTGCAATGATGTACTCCGCATCTGCAGGGTTTTCCATAGAGAGCTTAACGCAGACGTCCGGTATGCTAATGCGGCTGTACGCCTGGCAGATGCGGCGCAGCCCTGTCTTGATGACGTGCTGCCGCACGCGCAAGATGAGGGAGTAGGTGCGGTCGTGCTCGAAGACGCTCTGGTGCTGCTGCAGGATCGACATGAAGCGGCCCAACTGCCCAAAGCGCACGCAGGAGGCGAGCTGCAGATACGGCGAGAGGGAATCCCGCATGTCCTTCTGCAGGAAGTCCGAGCGGGGTGGAATCTCACCCAGCAGCAGCTGCACCACCAGCGCCAGCTTCGTCGCCGCAACGCGGAAGCCGAAGGCGCGCTCGGGGGCCTTGCGCAGCGCCTGCTGTAGGCACTGGTTTGCGTCCACGTACTCCAGCCGCAGTGCCCGCGTAAGTCCGACGTAGTAGAAGTAGCGCGCCGCCTGGTTATTGGAGCGGTGAGGCATGCTGATCTCGCACGTGGCGATGACGCTCTCCGCCATGTCATGCTGGTGGTGGCGCGTCAACAGCGCGAGGATGTCGTTGAGGACCATTTCCTGCCCCACCTCATCGTGGCGCACGCACAGCGCACGGTACAGCCGCATGAGTCGGCCTAGCAGTTCGTCGTGCGCGTGGCTCGGCACCTGCGCCGACGGCACGCCAGCGGCGGGCATGACGAGCGGCATCCTTCACGGTAATTTACGGGGCACACAGACGCAAAGCGATGAAAATGCTACGCGACAGAAACTACGCGGAGGAGTGAGTCAGAGAGTGCGAGTTGTTGTTTTGTGTGTGAGTGAGTGTGTGTTTGAGGAGGAGGAGGAGGAGAAAGAAGAAACGCTGGTGAGCACGCAGCAGCAACAAGAAC
This sequence comes from Trypanosoma grayi, assembly GCF_000691245.1. NCBI lineage: Eukaryota > Euglenozoa > Kinetoplastea > Trypanosomatida > Trypanosomatidae > Trypanosoma > Trypanosoma grayi. The sequence continues at coordinate 11,736 of NW_008826152.1, forward strand.
AGCAACGAAGAAAACAAAGGGACGTCTGGAGAAACGGCATCGCGCTCCATCGCAGTCATGACTTAATCGACGCATATTATTCCTCCAGCCTCTGTTTTTTTTTTTTTTTTGGTTTTGGCTCATCTTTTCTTTTTTTGTGTTGTTAAACAGAAAAACAAACAAACACCAGCAACGACACGGGCAGCAACAAACGACTCAAACGAGTCAGTGTTGAGAGAGATACCCCCAACCA
>NW_008826153.1:0-11962 GCF_000691245.1 Trypanosoma grayi
TTGCTTGCGTCTGTATTCTCCACAGATCTGTCAATGAAAATATGCGCTGTGTAGTCGCTGTGTTCTTGGATCTATAATGAGAGAAAGAAAGAGGCAGAAGAGGAAGGAAACAACTTGCAGGCATCCCTCAACTACAGTGCGAGCCCACACGGCAACAGAAGGGAGATGGAATCACACCGTTTTTGAGAGACTTACGAAACAGTAGTTGTTGAGATCCCCCGATCCCACGACGTCGCTATGAGGAAGGGAAGTTGGCGGTGGGTCGGATTGCAAAAAAAGAAGCGAGTTTTTCTTTATTTTGCACCCTTTGAAAGCACTTGTAACGACACAAGAAGGAAACATATTCACGTGGAATAATAGCAAATGGACAGGCGTCTCCTTGCCTGGTGGTCTCTTAATAAGCTGTCGGTGTTCTTTTAAGGCATGACTCATTGTTCCAGAGGAAGTGAAAGCTAACCAAAATTAAGTGCATTATTAGCGGGGCACATATCCCCGAAGTGGTGAGCATACGCGCACCCGTTAAGGCCAAGCACCTTTACAAACTAACCAATTTGGAAAGGATTATTTGCCTTGCCCGGTAATGCCGGCCATCCCATCGTGGTGCGAGGGTTAAGCGCATCCTGTATTCTCGATGGGGAACCAAGCACCAGCAAAGGTTCGCCTCTTGGAGAACTTTTTCGGAGCTATGCTCACGGCATCGCACAGTGTCAGGACCAGACGTGCCTAGCTGGGGCACCGTATTATCTTTGTGGTCATGGTGGGTGGGTGTGGGTGTGACATTGGCAATGCTGGGGCAAGGAATGTTCATATGGAACAGAAGCACCCTAATGGACTTGATAAAGCCGCCCAAAAACCAGACCGAGCCATACCAAGAACCCCCAGGGAAGAGAAAGAGAAAGAGGAGGTCCCCGCTTCGCACGCTGCGGCCATAAAACAGAAGGAATCTGATGAAGCATTACCGCAGCGTCCAAAAAGCAAGAGAGAGGACACATCCCTCACAACAGAAGCGCCGACAAAGCACGAGGTGAAGGGCCCACTGCCGCTAGAGCAGCGGAGGGGGAAAACACCGTATATAATGCTCGAAACGTTTCGCCCACAAAAACTAAGCCACGTCACACTGCAGAAAATTTCATGGGGGAAAAAAGGGACACACACAAATGGGAAACGCCGGACGCCACGGGAGTATCCTCCTGTGGCGAACTGCCTCCCACTCACTTTGTATGTCGGACGGGCGGGCATGCAGCGCCACAGCAAACGTGGGCCCATAAAACGCCGCATGGTCTGAGACACGGATTCAGGCCGGACACGGTGAAACAGAGCCAGCACACACAGTGCGAAGAGACAAGGCTGCGCTTACTGAGCTACCCGCCCTAAAGAGTCTCCGATGCCACTTTGCTGTGGACGGGGGCAATGTCGTGATGTTACGCTTCACGAAAAAAAAAAACTTAACCAATACCTTCTTTCAGCGGAAAGGCTATGCCCTCAATGGCACACCCCTGCAGATACGACGTCTATCATGCAGGATCAGGAGCAGTCCACCCACCCCCATCTGTTTATTTTATTATTTGATTGGTTTCATGCCCCACTCAACATCAAAACGCACCACCCCTCTTTAACGATTCAGCCGAGGCAGGCCTGGCAGGCCTTCGGGACCCCGGATAGGAAGCGGGGGGATATCGGTGGCGCCGCAGTTGTGGCGAAAGTAGCCGCCCGCAGCCTCCAGCGCAAGTTTTTTTTTCACAGACGGTGTCGCCACCCAACAGATAACAAAATACAAAATCAACCAAAAACAATGATAAAAAAAAAGCAACGAAAAGTGGCAAAAAAAAACTACAATAAAAGAAAGATGTCCCCTCCCATATAATCGGTATGGTGGCGATGAACGTGCTCTACGATGATGTCTGGTGAAGCTGGGTCATCAACGGCATTCGGGAAGACACGATGCAGAATAATAAAGCCTTCCCATCCATACATCCACACACAAAGGGAAGCAGGCACATGTACAACCCTACACTTGCTTACACATACACCGGAGGCACCCGGGGCTGATCATGCCTCTTCACGCATCCACCACGCTACAGTAGAGGATTTGTATGCGGTGGTGATGCGTCGCCACAGGCGTCGCCTGTTGCTGAGCATCTTCTTCGTATCGAGTCTCTCGTCAAGCTTTGATTCTGATGATGATAATGATGATGATGGAAAAAAGTGGGAATGCGGCACGTGAGTCGCTCCTTTACATCTACTATTCTGTGATGCAAGAGATGAGGCTTCATACCCTTATTGAAAATGCGATGGCGCCATTGTGTGCGTGCTGGACGTGATAAACAGGGCACCCTGTGTGCACATGCATCTCTCCTTATCTCCCACACACAAATTCCTCCACTTGAGGCATTCCCACACATCACACGGCAGTGCTGCAGCACAAAGGGAAGCTTGAAAGTATTCCAGCCCCTTGGCACGAATTGAAGCACATTTGGTAGCGAGCATCACCCCACATACTTACGCGCAGTACGCAGAGTGAACGGCGGCAGCAGTCATCGAAGTGGCAGCCGTCTCATTCCCCCGTCTGCGGATGGAGCAGCCTGTGAGGAATGAAGTTTTGGCGCAGTCGCTGGCCACCCACTCGGCACCGATTTACCAACAACGCCTATATATGTGTATAGCACCACACATACGGAGCCGCGCAACCAGGCCATGGGCACAGTTTAGGGTGACACCAAGCACGCCTCATCACCACCTCCTTGGTGTATCTCCGACGTGCAATCCTTTTTCGACAGGTGGTGAGTTACCACAGAGGGTACAGAGACACAAGCTGTCATCACCAGTACCAGAAAAATAGGATGTAGCCATTTAATTCTTTACCTTAATTCACACAGGTGAAATACGTGTGCCACCAGAGTATGGTGATCCTGAGTAACAGTTGCCAGCATTCCACCTCGGTACGCACTCGGCGGCGCGTATTACGGATCTGGTTCATCCCTTCCGGCTGTGTTCGTCACGCAGCTGTTTCACTCTCTCTCTGAAACATCACTCGAATAGGGAACAGGCGACATTGGAGCATGGTTTTACTGCTACAAAAGCGTGGCGTGATTATAGGGACAACAAAAATAAAGCAGCGCCCTCCCAAGGCTTTCATGGAGGTACGGGTTCTTTAAACACACCGTTGGCCCACTTCGTCGTTCGCATGTATGCTTGAAGAAGCTGCCTTTATACCAATACGTAATGGTGACAGCAATTTACACGTACAATTGGGGTAGGATACGGATACGGCAGCTGCCACCAGTAACGGCTATAGTCAGCATCATACATTTAGTGGAGAAGCCCATCACGTAGCCTGGCAACGACGAAAATGGAAAGAGGTCACCAATCACTTGGACGACGCCAAGTTAAAGGCGGGCTCAGGGCCCAAAGAAGGTGACCACTATCCCTGGGCAAATCTGCACAAAGCACCTTACACCTCTTCTTTGCACCCTCTCGCCCCAACCGGCAAGCGCTGGAAATGGCATAGTGCCTCGGCAAGGAGGTAATTGTGAGTGTCCCATTTGTGGTGAGCATGTCCTTAGATGAGGAGGCCCGCATCGCANCCCCCCCCCCCAATACGCCAAGAAGGAAACGGATCGCACTGGTGAACTCAGTTGCCAGATTTCACACACCTCTGGACCGACAAGAAGGGTACGTAACGCTAGGAGGCCGAGGAAATGAGCAAGTGGAGATGTGTGCCCACCCACCCACCCCTTGTTCCCCAGGAATCCTAAGAATCACATGTTCTGCCCCGAAAAGGCCGCTAGGAGTGGATCTCATTCCTCCCTATCCGGAGGTGCGATTCAAAGGCCAATTTTTTGTCTGTTAATTGCAAGAAGCATCTACTGCTGCTGGTGGTGGTGTGTGCTTTTTTGTGTGTGTTTGTGCTGTCAAACAGCATCAAAGACCTTGTAATGACGAGAAGCCCCAAGAAAGCAGCACGTCCCTAGCTGCGACATTTCATATTGTGGACCACGAGGAATTTGTCATTGAAGTGCCCAAAAGCCCACTGGTGAATGGAACTCGGCCGTCTGCCCTTCCGCATCGGATGGAACCGCGGTTAAGTGCATCCTCCAAGAAGCAGAAAAGTATTTTTGTGTCAGTCCCCCAAACGTACGCACTCATTGGCATTGCACCGGGCCGTAGAAGATGCGAAGCCACACATTCCAAGAGCGTTGGCATCGTTGTTGTCTGATGACGAGTAGTGGCATTTAATAAGTTGACCAAGTTTCTGGCTCTGGCAAAGGGTAAGAGCTTGCAGCCATTGCAATTCCTGCAGTGTTGAGCAGTGATACCCTGGAGACCGCGAGCTACAGGCCTTTGCGAGAACTTTCCAGTAACCACGAATACCGCTTATCAAGGTTGCTGCAGCATATTTGCCCCACAATGGAGGGGGGCGCTTCTGCCTTCCATGGGAGTAAAAGTCCAGCTGGTCAGCACGGTCACCCCCACTACCGCTACGTAAACGAAAAAAAGGTGCGGAAGAGAGTGGTCATTGCAGAGATCCGGCCAAAAGAGAACCGATGCAATAAAAGATACGACACCTCGGCATCCATGGAAAGCCACACAATTCATCAAGTGCGAGAGAAGAATCAAAAGAAAAACAAACATAAAGAGCACATGAAAGAAAACAAAACACCCAAAGCAGCGGAGAGGCCACGGCTAATGGTCAACAGGTCAGGCATACGCAAGGCTTCACCCTCTTCGCTCTGAGATTATTAGCTCTCCTGTCAGAAGGGCAGGCAGCGCTAGGTGCTCGAAGCTCAGCACACCAAACAGAGCATAAGTCCCTGGCGCTATCCCAAAGACCCACACCGTGCGAAAGCAACCAAAACATTTTTTACCATCCCACAGAATTCTCTCGTTGCTTGGTTACCTCTCAAAGAAATATTCAAGGAGGAGGACCCGAGGGGTTTAAACAACTAAAAGCGTTTTGCGGCAAGTAGAGCACTCGGTGAAAGCCTTGCTTTTGAGAGAGGGGCATGCAAAACAACTCCAAAAAGACGGCTAAATTCAGCAAAAACACGCTACGTTTTTGCTGAGTTGGAAAGACAAAAAATAGTAATAACGCAACAAAGCAAAAAAAGTCGTTTTGATAGAGTCCACTTTTTTTTTTCTTGAAAGAGGGCGCGCTGTAGTGGGGCTGTATTTGTAGACTCTTGGTCACGGCCCCGCGACTACGCACGTGACGCAGCGAGGCGGACCTTCTCAATGAACTCGTCGATCTCTGCATCATTGAGGCCCCCAAAGCGGGAGATTGAGCGGATGGACGAGCCGTATATCAGCTCATACATGTCCGAGCCCTCATCCAGTGGAGGTATTCCAGCCTTCTCGAGGATCTTCGCCACGTGCGGCACCATCTCGGGGTACTTGGCCGCCTCCTTCAGAGGAGAGTTGCGGTAGATCTCGGGAGCATCCTTCACCTTTACCTTCGTTGCCTGCACCTGCGCCTGCAGACGAATGTCGCGCGACGACGCACCCACGAGAATTGTGTACGTCTTGTCATGCATGCGCCACTCCTTCGCATCCACAGAGTAGTATGAGAATGAGCGTTTATCCAGCGTGAAACACACCTTCTTCGATTCACCGGGCTGGAGGAGCACCTTTGCAAACTCCTTGAGCTCCTTTTCCGGGCGCGCCACCGGTGCGTGCGTGTCGTGGACGTATAGCTCAACGATCTCCTGCCCAGCCACCTTCCCTGTGTTCTTCACAGTCAGCGCAACCGACACGGCGACGTCGGAAGGAGTGGTGTTGTGCTTCGCCTCAACAACCAGGTCACTGTATTGGAAATTGGTGTAGCTCAGGCCGTGACCGAACGGGAAGAGCGGCTCAATTTCTCTCATGTCGTAGTAACGGTAGCCGACAAAGACGCCCTCGCGGTACACCGCATCCTTCTTCTCCGGGTAGAAGGGAAACGGTGGGGTGTCCCTCAGTTTCTTTGGGAACGTCTCCGCGAGCTTACCCGACGGGCAACAGACGCCGAACAGCACATCTGCCATGGCGCCACCTCCAGCCTGGCCAGGCAGGTACGCCTCCATGATGGCCGGCACACAATCCACCCACGGCATCTCCACCGGTGCGCCGTTAGACAGCACCACAACCACGTTGGGCTGCGCTTCAGCAACACACTGGATCAGCTTGGTGTGGCTCGCCGGGAGGCAAAGGTCCACACGGTCAACTGCCTCCAACTCGTGAGGGATGCCGACGAACAGGACAGCCACGTCAGCCTTTTTCGCTGCCTTCACAGCCTCGTTCAAGAGGTCCGTTTGCACCTCGTCGTTCTTCATGTCGTATCCGCTGGAGAAGGTCAGATTTTTCGCGTCCACCAACTCACACATCGCATCCCAGGCGCGCACCGTTTTAGTGGGGGTCACCAACGAGCTCCCCCCGCCCTGGAATAATTCCTTCTTGGCGAACTCGCCAATAACCGCAATGTGAGTCCCATGGCGCCGCAACGGGAGAAGCCCGTCTTTGTTCTTGAGCAACACAAGGGTCTCGTGGGCGGTACGACGCGCAAGGTTGTGGTGCGCCTCCTTGTCGTACTTGGCGTTGGGAACGACCGTCCGCTGCCGCTTGGCAATCAGCTCGAGTATCCGACGCACAGAAGTGTCCAGCACATTCTCACTCAGCGCACCATTCTTCACGGCAGCAACGATTTTGGCGCTGTTGACCCCGTGGTTGCTCGGCATGTCAAGGTCCAGACCGGCGCGCAGCGCATCCACGCGCTCGTCCACCGCCCCCCAGTCAGACACAACGAGGCCCTCGAACCCCCACTCCTCCCGCAGGACCTTATTGAGCAGCCATTCGTTCTGTGAGACGGTCACGCCGTTAAGAAGGTTGTATGCGCACATCACAGTCCACGGTTTCGCCTCCTTTACGGCGTACTCGAAACTGGCAAGGTAAATCTCTCGGAGGGTGCGCTCGTCTATCACAGAGTTGCTGCCAGTGGTGCGGTTGGTCTCCTGGTTGTTCGTGGCGAAGTGTTTCATCGACGTTCCCACACCCCCGCTCTGCACGCCTTTTATGAGCGCCGCAGCCATGTGGGAGCTCAGGAACGGATCCTCTGAGAAGTACTCGAAATTGCGACCGCACAACGGCGAGCGCTTGATATTCGCGCCAGGGCCGAGCAGCACTCCAACATCCTCCGCCTGGCACTCCGCCGCCACCGCACGGCCCACCTCCTGCAGCAGCTCGCGATTCCACGAGGCCGCCATGCCCACTGCAGTCGGGAAGCACGTTGCGGGCACAGCCTCAAGGTCCTTGGAGCGACCTGGCCCCGGCACCGCTTTCCGCACCCCGTGTGGTCCGTCCGTCAAGAGGAGCCCCGGCACACCAACACGTTCCACTGCGAGGGTGTGCCACATGTCGACACCAGCGCACAGGTTGGCCTTCTCCTCCAAGGTCAGCTTTGAGAGCAGCGAGTTGATGTCCTTCATCGTGTGCAATGATAATGGCAGTTATAAGAAGAGACTGTGTATTACCTGTTTGAATAACCTGTCAAGAAGAGAGGAACTAAAATTGTCAAGGCTGTCACACACACACCGCCATCAGTCCTTCTTGTGCAACTGTAGTTATTCAATCAACGTCTCACGTCATGGGCCTCACACTACTCTTTCAGTTCCCAACGTCATATGAAAGGGTATCAGCGCAGAGAGTAGCAGCCAGCACCAAGGTTTTAGAGCACGGGAGACACAAAGACGTTCGTTTCGCTTGAGTAAAAAAAATGATATGCAAAAGCATAAGTGTAAAAAATGAATTAAGAACGCAAATTAGCCCCAAACGATTAGGAGGTGCGCGAATGACCCAAGCAGGAAAAGAAGGTAAAGAAGAGAAACCTTGTGTTTGGGGTATTCTGGTGCGTCCTTGTCATACCCACAAGTCATGAGTATGAAGGCGCCATCCCCGACCGTGGGTGCCCAATGACCGCGTCGAGCAATGTGCGCCACTTCACCAGGGGCAAAGGGGAGAGATACTCACGTCAAAAACAAAACACGAATGGGTGCCGTGCGTCACCACTGACGGCTCCTCGCCCCCTTCGGGCAGGGCACACTTGCCGCCGTGACACGGGCATTCCCTCGCTGCCTGCACAGCTCTTACACACACAGAGCCAAGGCTGGGCACAGGGAACAAGAGTAATCAAAGGCGTTTTCTCGGAGATCAAATAACAAAAAAAGTTAGACCAGGTGGCATCTTTGCGTGTGAGGAAGACACCGGTAAGGAAAGAAAAAAAAAAGGAGTTTGAAGTTTTTTTTTTCCTCCTCGTGCATTTTTACGACCTGATGTCGCTGCCCAAGGGAGGAAGGAGGAAATGCATTTGCGCATATCTGCTTTCTTAGGGAAGATTATGTGGGACTCGGTGGTGGAGAAACCCACCCATACCCACTAAAACCCCCTGATAATGGAGATCTTTCAACCCACGGGGGTGGGCGACACCAGCAGCGCGGTGTCCCAGAGGAGCAGTCTCCGGTTGGGCCCTCCGCTTGGTCCCTGGAGGGCGGGTCGCGTTCTATCCGGACCATGACGCAGTTCCCGGGAGAACTATAGCGTATGGCATTGGATTTCCCAGTCTGAGAAACCGGGTACTCGACCGTGAAACTTATTGATTGGTAGCGTGTATTTTCCCTGCAGTCTCTCCGTTCAGGTACTTTACCCATTACAAAACGCGCATTATTTGCACGGTACTTAACCACGCTATCCGAATAAGTAGCGACCGTATCACGGTGCAGCCCGAGCTAGGCCGGATTCGGTGCTGCAATTGTGGAAATATAGCTTCCCAAGTAATGAACTTAGTACTGGACCTTGGCGCCACGATGAGGCATTTCCACAGTACCAAGGAGGTTGAAGTTTTAGAAGGCAGACTCTGCAATAGCGAGTCTGCATGGCAGGTAAAATAATCAAAAAAGAAACAAAAGCGTTTTGATGGAATGCGTTTTATTAACGTCTTCACAAAACTATCATCCTGATACAGGCGCGGCAATTCTGCTTTGTGTGGCTGCCAGAAGTGGGGCGCACATCTCAGGACCGCACGCATACGTATGGCGGCTCACTGAAGTTGCACCTCAACTCGCTACACCCCAGCGCGGTTTCTTTCGTCTTCGTCGTCGTCACCGCCGCCGTGGGACTCTGGGATCGAGAGGGCATTGCTGGGCTCTGCCGGGCCGCTGCCGCCTTCTCTGGGGTGTTTGTCCTCCCACGGGAACAGGAAGAACAGCTCAAGGACGGAGCAGAAAAAGCCAACACAGCCGAAGAAAATGAAGGCAACTGCCTGACCCTTGTCCTGATTGCCTGAGGGGCCACCGGAGATATTTTCCACTGCAATCGGGAAGAAAAGGTTGATGATGATGTTGAAGAAAAACTGAACCAACATCACAAATGACGCACCCTTCGGGCGGAATGAGGCAGGAAACACGTCTTGGGTAAGCACACCAAAGCAAGCCGCAAGACCGATCTCAAAAGCAAAGATGAAAATGGCAATGCCAGTGATTGCAACGCCGTTCCGCACATTTGGCTTTGCAACGCCAGGGTAGACAGGAACACCGCACAGGAGGAGACATGCTGCTGACGACACAAATGAGCCAAACAGAAATAGCTGCCGCATAGTGAACCAACGTGCAAGCAGAACGGTGGTCAGTGACGTGAGGAAGTTCCACGCCATCACGACAAAATTGCCTAGCAGCGGCTCCATCCCAAGCCGGCCCATGATTGTTGGCGCGTAGTTCATCACAGCATTAATGCCGGTCAGCTGCGCTGAGCCTGCCATCACCACTCCCATCACCAGTGTGCCGGTCATTTGGCGCCAACTGTACTCGTTCTCATCAAGTATCACCGCGTCTTTTCTCTCATCCTCGTGGAACTGCACCTTACTTCTCGGAAGAAATATGCCCATTAGCAAAATGCACATTGAGATGGCTGTCGAGATGGCGCAAAGGCCCTGCATGCGGCCGCCTATATTTGCATCTTTCGTGTAGTCAATGCTGCGGCCAAGCGCCAGACCCATAATTGCAGCAAACATGATGCCAAAGGTCGTGAAGGCACCAAGTGAGGCGCCAAGCATATGGTAGTACTTCCGAATCGCATTCTGGTCAAGGTACATCGGGCACACAACGTAGATGGCGCCAATAATCAAACCCATCAGCAGGCGGCCAACGCAGAGCACCCAAAATTCATCACACTCCACAGATACATGGTACATGATGGATGAAACGACGCCGATAATGCCTCCAATTGTAAAGGTCGCGTTATGTCCTGTTATAATAACCAGCTTTCCGGAGTACATCGCACCAAACATCGCCCCAAGAACCATTGCGCAGGCGAAGATGCCATTTTCAACAGAGGTGTACCCTATGGGGTTCTTGCACACATCATCGCTGTAAACCCAGTTGCAACGCCCATCATCTTGGCAGGCACTCCGGGAGGCCTCGATGTTTGACGGGTCTGTCGGGTACTCCACTGAACACGTGAATTCTCGCCACATGCACGTCCCCGTCCCCGCGTCCCACAGGCAGTCTACGTTCAATACTGTGCTGCACGCATTTTCGCTCTTGTACAGCGAGCAATCCGTCGAGCAAAGGTACAAGAACGCGTAGATAGGCACCAATCCAATGGTGTAGCCATTGATCAGGCCACCAGCGATGCACACTTGGGCAACGATCAAATTGGCAAGGGAAAAGAAGCCCGGATCGTCCTCCTCCGCCCCCTTCTCATTCTTCTTCTCTGCTGGCTCCGCGGGTCGCTCTTTCTTCACTTCCGCGGGCGAGTGCCTGTCAGTCGTTTGGTTCAATGTCTCGTCGGCAGTATCACCCAGGGGAGTGTTGCGTTCCATCATTTTTGTGTGCGATGTTGATGTTGCTCTTCTTATTGTTTCTTTGTGGTTTACGTAAGTTTTGGAGCATTACGCACAACGAGACAAGCAGAAAGGAAAAGATGTCACGGCTCGGGCTCTTCGAGCTTCGGTTCGTCGCTGCCCGATACAGACGTGTAATTGTTGCCAGCGAAAGGCACAAAAAGAGCAGAGACAGATGTGACGATGAGTGGGGTGTTGAATGTGGAGTGTTATGTGATCATGGCGCGCCCGAATTCGTCTCTTGGGAATTCATTTCGATTGAAGAACGCCACCTCCTTCGTAGCAAAGTTCGCAGCAGAAGCGGTGCCTCGCCACAACGTCAAGCAACGGTACGAAATCAAGCAGAGACGGAGAAGCGATGTCACTGCCGTCCAGAACAAGACCCACCTAGCTAAGAGACAAAAAAAAAAGAATCATCACCAGAGGTAACGTTTTCTTTGCGATTCCGTGCCAACTGCGCGCTCAAGCAGCAGCCAGCTAACGCTCAGAAGGAGCGCTGCATATCACACCGGAAAACTCATATTGGCTTGCCCCCGATTGGTGTGCAGATGGTTCAAAGTGGCAGTGGTGGTAGTACTAGTAGTGGTGGGAGCAACCGATAGAAAATGTCTCGTATTGCTTCGAGGAACCTGTCGCTATATGTCCAACCGCAATTGCAGTCGAGCATGTTGACGGGCGAACCCCGATCAAGTTACAACCTGCTGCGAGCTCAATTGGTTGAAGTGATATTCATGGCAGTTAACCCCTTTTGAAGGCTCAGCGCCACAGTAGATAGCCTTGAGAGTTCACTCGGGCCACTGGTGCCGTCATTGGAGTCGTAAAACTCAACAAAAGCCCTGGCATCCTCGCCAGCGGTGAAGACACCACCCCAGAGCGTCAGTCCTCGCTGTGGGGCGATGAACCCAAGCACAACGCCCCAGCAGGCGTGCTGCACTTCGGTTATGGGGGTTCATGCGAACAGCGACGCCCCCACGCAGCTCGCCGTCGACAGGCTTAACGATTCCAAGCAGCAAGTAGAACGTGGCATCCTCGCGTATCTGGAGAAGCCCAGTTTCGTTGTGCTTACGCAAATCCATCGACTCACCACGGAGCTGCTGC
>NW_008826154.1:0-1040 GCF_000691245.1 Trypanosoma grayi
GGGGGGGGCCAGAACAAGTGTCGCAGCACGCAGCGGAGCGGCTTCAATACATCGTCTGCGGGCCGGGCAGCGCGGCAAGCCGAGTGCCCACCATAACAGTACAACGAGGCGAACGAAAGAATCACATCACAACGGAGGCGGCAAGATAATGAGGAACCAGACGAAGCACGAGACCTACGAACAAACAACGGACAATAAAGCCGTCAAAACTGAGTGCCTCTCTCAAGCACCTCCTCTTCCCCTCCTCACTCGTCTTCCCCATCGTCCGTGTTGCACACACACACACACACACACACAAACACACACAAACACACAGACACACACACAAACACACAGACACTTACACGCACAACCAAATATCGCTCAACAACGTAAATAAATAGACGACAGGAGAGAATGCCCACATAGTCAAGTTTGTGCGGGTGACGGCGCCACAACTTGGCATTGCCGCGTCACCGAAATCCAAACATCAGAAGAGAGTGCGAACAGAATGGACAGACGGAAGCCTCACTCTCTCCTCTAGGAGCATACAAAAAGTTATTGGTGATGGGCGAATGGGGGGGGCACCGAGGGAAGCCAAATAGATGTCAAAAGAGCAAAACACAAAAAAAAACAAAAAATCAAACAAAAAACACCACATAGAAAAAAAGACAAACAAGCGTACGCGTTATAAATAAGGACAGGAAGAAAACCCGTCTTAATTTTCTTTTTGTTTTATATACCCCGCGTTGCCCACACCGAGATGAAGCACAAGAGACAGCAGGCAAGGCACGAAGGCAGACAAACAAACACACAAAAAAAGGAAGCGATGAGGCACACATTTTGCATAAAGGTGTCATAACCCGCCTCTCGCTTCTTCATTCCGACTTCGGCCATTACCGCCAGTCTCCGCTTCACCCCCGCTTCAACAGCAATTGCACACGGACATCGACATAGATGAGGAGCCAAGGCGAGTTGCTATTCCCCTTCCCACTGTGTCGACCGCCGGAACGGCAAATGTGCATGAAACGTGTGTGCGCGTGTGAGCGTGTCGTTGTTGA
>NW_008826154.1:1099-1472 GCF_000691245.1 Trypanosoma grayi
AAAAAAAAAAAAAAAAACAGAAAAAAAAAAGAAATCAGCAAAGAACGAGAAAAACTAAAACAATGAGATCAAATAAAAAAACAAAACACAAAAAAAAACGTACCGATGGATTCAAAAATACAGAGATAGGGGGGTGAAAAACGGCATCACTCCTCCCCGATCTTCGTTTTCCTCTATGTGTACGGAGAGACAGACGAAGACCGTGAGAAAATTATGCTTCTGTCGCGCAGTTGCGTCCTCACAACATGTCACTTGTCAGAGGAGGGAAAAATATGTATAGCTACAACTAAATATGTATCTCTTTCTCCTGTTCATATCTCTCCCTCCCCTCTTCTGTTCTTACTTCCTTCTTCGCCCTTTCTTTTTTTTTTTT
>NW_008826154.1:1742-8207 GCF_000691245.1 Trypanosoma grayi
GGGGGGGGGGGAAAGAAAATAAAATCATCGAGACGCGAAACAAAAAACAAGAAAAAAAGAAGATTTTCAATCAATCAGAAAAAGTACTCCACGTTTTTTTTTTTTCAAGACAACAACTGCTAGTTGTGCATCTCCTTCGCCTCAATCCCGTTGGGAATCCTACTGCGTCTTCGGCTACATCGCAGCTGAGCAGAGTAGTGATCCTTAGGCTCTCTGTCGGGTGGCCCCTCAGATGTTGGGGAGAGAGGCGTCATCGGGCGTATGCAAGAATCGGCACTTCCTGCGGTTGCAACAACTCTTCATGAAATGGCGACATACCGCATTGACGTTTATTTTGGCATTCTTACCGGATCCCTGAAGATCCGCGGCGGGGGAACCAAGCGTCGTGTTTTTGGGATTTACCTCATCAGCAGGAATCGTTTGTGGGGTCATGGCGGCAGAGTTCTCTTGCATCATCATCTGAGAGATGGGCGAAAGGAGGTGTCGGCTCCGCTTCTCTGGGGGGGCGGCCTGCTGAAACGACTGCTGCATTGGGACGGTCGCTACCATATAGAGGAGGGGTCCACCGGGGGTTTGTTGCTGTGGGACAAGCACTGGCTGCATTGTTTGCACAGCGGCCCCACTGTTACACTTTGGTGGAAGAAAGCGGGCCGCCGCATCATCGGGAGCCGCCACCATCTGCGCTGCGCCGTACATATTGTTTGCTGCCCACATAAGTGCGGGCGAGGAAACAGGAGCCGAAATGACTGACGGGTGCTGGGGAACGGCAAACATGTGCGGCTGCGGTTGCGGTTGCTGTTGTTGTCGTGTCAACGGTGCGTTAATGGTGGGAATCTGAGCTTCGTTAATAGTGTAAAAAGGAAGTGTGGGGCTCGGTGGCTGAATGTTCTGGTCAAACACTGAGGTACTCGGTAGCTGATAGTTCTGGTTTGCTGCTTCAAAAAAGTACATCTCGCTATTCGGACCTCTTTTTTCCACTTCCTTGGCAAAGCTCCCACAAGACTAAAATATGTAGTGGTTGTTGTGGCGTTCCTTTTTATGATCTTGAGGAAGAACAACAACAACAACAACAACAAAAAAACAAAGATAACGAAGAAAACATAATAATAATGCTGCTGTAAGGGACATGCCAGGACACACCGAGAAGGGGGGCCATCAACTATGCACATGAGAGAGAGGCGCATGCCACACACCCGCCGCCATCAAAGACGAGGATTATGCCGTGCACCCCTCGCGGACTATTACAGGCATTACCATAAATCGGGGAGGTCCACAACGCACCCGCTTCACGGGCGAACACACCTCTCTCCTCCCACCATAACAACAAGAAAAGAAAGCACACACAACAACAACAAAAAAAAAAGACACTAACACAAAATTTACTCACTAGTCGTGCGTCGCCCTGACGTACTGCTTGGCGACACTGTCTGTGCGAGAGCGCAGCACCAAACCCACCTGCTTACGCTCTGCGCCGTCGAGCTCCGCTGTGTTGGCCATCTGCACAAGAGAGGGGCTCGATTGCCCCATGAGAACAATCAGCAAACACCCGTTGCGTTGCCGTGAGGTGAACATCTCAGTTTGCACTATATCACCTCCCACCGACTCGAGCTCCGCGTCGAGGGACTGCAAGAGATTCAGCAGCAAAGCTACGCGACTCTGCGACAGTGTTTCAGCCCCACCACGCAAGAGAAAACGAGAAAAGGCTCCGTAGTACGCCCGCACCGCTATTTCCCCCAGGAATGCAGCGAATAACCCATCCTCCAGGTTGCTGTTAGCTAGCATCAGCTGCTGCCTAACGTATTCGGCGAGCCGATCAGCTGTATGCCTCATCTCAGCGGGTGAGGTGTCTTGTTTCTTCCTCGAGATGTCTGAGAGACCTGACAAAAAACTCAGCATGGATTGTTCCAGCGCTTGCTGTACGTGACGCACAAGCTCCTCCTCCGTCTCCAGCGTTGATGCGCGTGTTTGCTCGGCAACAACTTTCCGCTGGTGCTCCATTACACACTCGGGATCACCTAGGGCATCGATGAGGCGCGTTTTCACAACGGTGTCGCCAAAGTTCCGCACCACATACTGGTAGCGACGCAGATTGCTCAAGCATACAAGCCACTCCTCCAGTCGTGACGCCGCACGGCCTTGTGCGACAATGGCGTCCACGAACGCTTCACCCATGTTCTGCACGAGGTTGAAAAAATGAACAGCGTACATGATGTGCTGATGTGGGTCGCACCACACAAGCAAACGTATAAACACGGCGAGTAGCGATTGTAGGAGGTCTAACAAGAGAGCTGGTGACTGATTGAAGTGTACGGTACCGCACAGAATTGGCTCCAGTGCTTCGTTAGACACGATGCTTGCCATCCACGTGGCGATGTGCCCCTCACAGAGGGGGAACCAGCACGAGAGAAAGTCGGCAAAACAACTCGCCCATTCCACACAAAGAGCAGCAGCAGCAGGGTCCTCATCGAGGACGTCTACAAGCCGCATCACCGCGCCATATGTCGACACAAGAAGACCGAGCGTGTCTCCGAGCGGGTCCGGCTCAGGTGCCCGCACGAGACACGCCAAGATACGCGTCACCACGTTGCGGAGCGGGGCGCACATCACGTGCGCAATGCTCGCAATGCGGCAGAGCGCCACCGCCTGCACTGGCGCCGACTCTGACGCATTGGCGAAGGTATACGCACGCGTGCATCGCTCCATTACGCGCGTGACCAGCTCGAGCAGGTAGCGCGTCTTGCCGGTCAGCCGCGCGCAGTCCTCGTGCTGCTCGAGATCCGGCAGCGTGAGGTCCGTTGCGGTGGCGCGCACCACCTCACGACGGTGCTCACGAAGCACACGACCGTCGAGGCGCTGCAACGCCTCCTCGAGTGGCATTGCGTCCCGCTTCGCCGCTTGCTCAATGGCCACGTCGACGTCGACACCCTCTTCGACGGCGCGGAGAAGAGCCTTCACGCCCGCCAACGCCGCAGCCGCTGCCTCGCGCGTCTGGGCGGCCACGTCCTCCAGCGAGAGAGCGACGTCGAGGGCGTGGGCGCGTGTTGTCGCGAGGGCATCCGCTACTAGCTGCTCCCCCACGCGAGTTGTCAAGGAACCGGCGAGGTCTCTCATCGATGCCACCGCATGGGCGCAAAGCTCGCGGGAGGCGCGATCGGCCAAGTTGCTGTGCGTGCACACCGCTGAGAGCAGTGCAACGGTCTCAAGCTCACCGTGAATCAAGTAGCGACGACAATACGCCTTGTTAATCATGACGCCAACGTCATCGACATCGCCCAGTATATCGACAAGGCGGAGGAAATTGCCATGATGGTCCTCACTCCACGCACTCAAGTTAGTTGCCGCTGCCGCCGCGTCGGTAACCGCTTCTCCTCCTGCTGCTACTTGCTCTACCACATCGATTGCAGGGGGCCGCGTGTTATGCGCTTCATGGAGGCAATGCATACTGCACCAGACCCTTGCGGACTCAACAGCGCAGGGGTATCCGCCCATCTCAGCAGTGCTTCCTGTGGACAACAACACAAGGGAAAAATGATAGCCTGTGGCCACTTCGCCTGTGTGTGCGAACGGCTCTTTGTTCTTGCCGTTCTGCGGGTGCGAGTCTGAGCTTCGTAGGGCGGAGTCTGGATGTGCCACGCTAGCGTAAAGTGCATCGTCAACAGTGATACTGGCACAGGCTATTGTTTTTTCACGTGGGGCTGCACAAAGACATGTCGATTTTGAGACCATTAGCTCGAGGGAGACGGTGTAGTCCTTAAAATAATCGCTTGCGCCTTTTGGGACCATCAACGTTACACGGCTGTTGTTTGGCCACTCGTATTCGCCATTCCTCAGTACACACTTCTGCGTCACAGCGGCCGAGCACACAGCACGACCACCGAGCCTAAGGCTCCACACCGCCTTCACTTGTTTTGGGGGTTTCCATTTCCTGTCGCTGGCGGTACCACTGCTACCGCCGTTAACCACACGGAGACGTACACTCATTAGGGAGAGTGTGATGGACCCGCCAAAGCACTCCCCCCGGTGTGCACCGTGAATGTTCTGCCACACCGACACTGCGTGGGCAATGTTCCTGCCCTTGCCATTCACATCAATGTTCAACATATGCAGCCGCCGCTCCACCTCGTCGAGACAGTGCTGTTGGAAAGCCTCGTAGTCCTGGCGGCGCATGAAGTTCTCTGGCCGCCTGTAGGGATCCGACCCATTCCACGTTCGGTCGTACGTAAAGGCGACGTACACGTACTGCAGCTCGCGCGCCACGTCCGTGTCGGAGGCGCGTCGCAGAACATCCTTTGCGAAGAGGCCGACGGCGCCGGGGTCGAGAGACTGGTCAAGGAACTTTTTCAGCAGCACCGCGAGCATCACCTTGCGAGCCTCCACCCCGTAGTCCTCCGGGTCCCACGGCGTGCGTTGTGTCACCGACTTGATTGCGTGGGACAGCAGCGACATGAGGTGCTGCTGTGGCGCCTCGCTGCCTTCCCCCGCGCCCGTGTCGACACTGGCCCACGACGCCATGGTGCGCCGTGACGTGGCGACGAGTGCTGGCGCAGCAGCAGCGGCAGACGACGACCTCCTTGTGGTCGCCACGCTACTCCTGCCGTCTGCTACCAACTCCGCCATGTACTCGGGCGGCAGCTCAATGGAACGCACCCAAGTTGGGTCCGCCATCCACGACGGCATGTACGAGCGCCGCGCGAAGGGTGCCGCGCGCTCCGTGGAGGCAACAGCGGCTGCAGCAAACGCAGAACCTTGGATCTCCATCTCACATACAGGCGCCACACGAACAAGCACGCACAAGCAAGCTCTCACACACACACACAAGCAAGCTCTCACACACACACACCGCCGTGCAGACGCACCTGTAGGCCTTTTGGTAAGAAACCTAACGCAAAGAAAAAGTATATATAATGACGCTGCCCACCCGTTTCAAACCTTCCGCCGCCGCAGGAAGGCAAATACACACAAAGTGCGGGGTAGAGAATAGGTGAGGGAGAAACGAAAGCGCTACGTTGCTCCTAACAGAACAGCACATCGGTACCCATTTAAGTGCATACCGCATGCAGACGAATTCCTGTTCCTACCTCCGACAGGCACACACACACACACACACACACAGAATGGAGAGAGAGAGAGAGAGAATAGAAACCGCCTTCACCACCCATTTATGTAGTACTCGAACTTGCACACACTCTTCTGCGAAACGGCTGTTGTGTCACGACGGGGCTTCCCCTTGCTGAAGAAGAAGGCGTCGTGTTTCCACAAGCTGGCGGCGTAGCTGCTCAGCCAACATGTTGCGGTGACGCACGTACATGAGCATCTCATGCAGTTCCTCGTTCACCGCCGCCGCCAAGACCTCAACGCTCCCATCACGGTACGGCCAGTTAACACTTTCCACCGGCAACGTAGCGGGGATTTGTTCCTGCTGTTTACTTCGAATGGTACGTGCGTGTGTCTTCAGCTTGGAGGCCAGCCGCGCGGTCAACGCGTCCTCGTCCACATACAGCTTCTGACCTTCCTGTTCTTCAGAGAGAGATGAAAAGAAACTTCCTCCGTCTTCGCTGCAGAAGCCGCGACTGTCGTCACACGATGTCTGGATCGCTTCCCGCCGCCCCCCGCAACTCAGCATGCGCATGTAAAAGCAGTAGGGGAAGTCGCCACCATCCTCAGTGCCCGGAGCCCCTGCCTGCAGACTGGCGTCGAACTCCTCCCCGTTGGTGCTGCTGCCGCTCTTGCTGGTGTGTGCAGACGTCCTGTCCGCGGACCCGCACCGCTGCGGCACGGTGTGGGCGAAGAGCGCCCGGGTCTGTTCGCACCACACCGCGTACTGCTCCGCATCGGTCAAACTCTTGTCGAGTGTGCTCATACAGCAGCCACTCTTCGACCCACCCTTAAGTGGGAATGCGGGGAACAAAGAAAAACATCAGCAACCAGGAGAGAATGAAGCGCACGTGCTGGACTCAGCCGTAACAGACACAGCAGCAACACCACCCATCACCACCGCAGGCGGCATCAAGCTGCAGAGAAACAAACAAACAAAAACGTGCAGTCAGGCGTTCAACACACAGCACCCTACCACGTCATGTTCCCTACAGCCACGCGTCTCTTCCCACTCACCCCTTCTCTCTCTTTTNCCCCCCCCCCTTTGCTTCCAATTCCTTTCCCGATTTCATTCGTTTCTCCTGCTATACTCTCAAGGAGAAACAAAAAGGCTTCTCACTTTTCCCTGACGCCCGTTAGTTTCTTCACGTTGAGCAGAGAAACCGTCCCTTTCCACTTTTTATTCCCCCCCTTTCTGTTTTTTGTTTTCCTCCTCCTTCATTTTCGTTCTTCCTGCAGAAGCCCAGCGCCACCGCGACACCAAATACCACGGCAAGCCCTCTTCGAGACTAAGCGACGTTTCGCTTCGTTCGACTGCCCTTGTCAAGTGTGCGTTGTCGCCACTCCGCTCTCTTCTTTTATATATATATA
>NW_008826154.1:8215-11959 GCF_000691245.1 Trypanosoma grayi
TTTTTTTCTGTTTGTTTTTCTTCGCTCCATTGCTGTTGTCTCCGCGTCCCCTCATTTACCCATTAACCCACGACAGGGGCCTTTCTTTGTTAAGCAACGGAAAGAGAAGAGAAAGCAAAAGAAAAAGGAGAAGGGTGGGACACAAAATCCCACTGTGCGCCCCTTACCTTTCATCGCCCTCCCCCCTCTTCTGCTCTCCCTTTCTCCCTCTCTCCCATTATAGTGTCGCTGCCGTTTGATCTCCCCATCCATCTCCTCCTCCCCCGCCACCGTTGCCGCTGCGGTGAGAAGAAAGCAGCTGCGCCCCACCAGCACCAACCACCTTGCGCCATTCCTCCCACAGCAGCAGCAGAAGCAGCACCAGGAAGCAAATGCGGTAGTGGTGGTGGTGGTGGTGGCGGCGTTTTGTGTTTGTGGATGCGACGAGGCGGCATGGGCTACAGATGCATCTTCATGAATCGGCAATACGTTGGTATCCGCAAATATCATTACGCCTCCGCGTCCCACTCAAATCGGGCAGCGACGCACACAAAACCAAAGGAGACGAAAAAAAAAAANAAAAAAAAAACGAACGTCAGGAGAACAAGAGCGAAGGAATTCGCTGGCCGCGCACATTCATCCTTTCTACTTTCCTTAAGACTCCCTCCCTGCTCTTTTTTTTTTAGTGTCGCTCGGTCTACTTCTTGCCGGAGCCGCCGCTGGTGCCGAGGCCAAGCGCACTCTTGTACGTGTCGTAGCACCACCACTGGAGACCCGTCAGCGTACCGATCATGATGATACGCGCCATGAGGCCCTTGGTGCAGAGGTTCATGTATCCCATTTCACTGGCGATCTGGCCGTACGTCTTGCCTGCGTTGGAGACCTTGCCGCGCGCAGAGACAAGCGAATCGGCGGGGTGCGAGACGATAGCGCAGACAATACCCGCAATGTAGCCAGAGGCAAAGGTGATGCTGAGCTGTGTCGCCTTGCTGTACTCATTCTTTGGCTTCGTGAAGACATGCTCGTAGAACAGACGCACCACCTTCTCGAAGAAGTAGAACTTCGCCATCGTGTACGGGATCTGGCGCGACCACAGCGGCACGAGCGACTTGAACGGGAAGCCGGAATTCGGGTTCGCTCGCATCGCCGCGAGGGCGGCGCCGAAGCCTGTTGGGAATGTCCCACTGGGGGACGTCTGCACCTTCACCTTTACCATCTCCATCGGGCAGAGGGCTATGTCGGCAAAGAACTCCGCACTCGCCGAACCTGCGAGCCAAATGAGGCCCTCGTACTGCTTCGCCGCCTTCTCGCCGGCGAGGTTGGCGTACATGTCCTTGAAGACCTCGTAAAGGCCAAACTTACCCGCCCCCTGCATGGAGTAGCCGAGGAGGGTGGGCGCCCACCCCTTCCAGATGCCCTTCGCGCCCAAGCCATCCTCGGCGACGACAACCTTGAAGCCGGAGAAAATTCCCTTGAATTTTTCGGGGCTCACCTGCATGTTGCACTTCACAACATCGAGGGGGCAGACAGCCGTGTGCGTCAGGCCACACGAGAGGATGCCACCGCCTACGCACTTAAGGTAGTAGGAGTTTGTGTGGGGAATACTGGGGTTGGCGTACCGCGCATCCCAAGGCTTCTTAGCTTCAGCCATATCTTACGTACTGTTTGTTTCTTGGTTGTTGCTGGGTGTGTATTTGCGACACGAAAGCGAAGGAGTCACTGGCACCCAACAAGAACAAGATTTAAATGAAAATATATATCCGATACATGGAAGAAGATTGGGAGTAGAAACAATTCCACAAGAGGAATCAAGTTAATAGTTACCGATAAAAGGTAAACGAGAGCAACCGTGTGGTACATTTAACTATGAAGGCGCTCCAAAAACGAAGAAAAAAAAACAGTAATTGTACGAGACGCCCCGCGGTTGACAGGTGAGCTGCTGGACTCGGGTGTAAAAAAAAAAAAAACTCGTCATATCCTTCTTTCTTCCTTACTCGATATGGAGCCAAGTACGAAACTGAATGCAATCGGGGACAAACAACTGACGCTTTTTCACACCACCATCTTACGTTCCTTGAATCGGATCATCTCTCTGTATCTTAGCCTTGCATTCTCATCTCTCCCTCTTAGAAATAAACTGAATTATGTAGATATATCATTATTTTGGCTAACATAACAATACCTCCATACTCAAACAGGATGATATGGTGTCACACCACGCTCAATAAAAGTGTGATGCGGGTGTGTCTTGCGCCACTCATTCGATTCGCACTCCAGAACCGTTCCGTACGTCTGCATATCAGCGTCTTCATATTCCTCAACAAGTTTACCCTCAAATCCCTCCGGTCTAAAGAGGCGCACCCCAAAGAATGAAACAACTATAGTCCCAACTACCAAAGCTACGGTACTCCAGAAAAGCATGATGCTGCCCAACATCGACACCAGAATGAGGCAACTGCTAAAGGCAATTGGTACGCCACCCCAGAGCAGCGCCCAGAATCGGCCTCCCGGTGCGTGGTAGGGACGCTCAAGCAACGGCTGCGTGAATCGTAGTCGCAGGAATACAAGAAGAATCGCGATGAGGCGCAGCGAGTACAAAACCTGATCTAACTCCACAAGGGTCTCGAAAGAGAGGCATACTGACAGAATGGATGTGATTGTTGTGTTGACTATTATGGCATTGATTGGTGTGCCGCGCTTGGTGTGGTAACGCGCAAGCCAGTTGGAGATAAACGGAAAGGCATTGAGTGTTCCCATTCCAGCCAATGAGCGTGAAGTTGTTGTCAGTAGTGTCGTCATGAGTCCTAGTGTGGAGATGGTGCCACCAATCATCACAACAACACCCATGCCGTAGCCGCCAACCGCCTCCCCGACCTTCACCCAGAATCCATTGTTCCAGTTGTCAAAGGGTGTATCCTTCAGTGCTTCGGCGCTTGCCCCCACTAAAATAGGTGGGATGTAAGTTGCCAAGGCGGAAATAATCATCAACACAAGGGCTCGAATGAAAGTTGGGTTTGGATTACTTACCTCCTCAATAACGTTGCCAGCACTGTCAAAACCGGAAAAATTCCACGCAACGACAGGAAGAAATACAGCCCAGTTTATATTCTCTGGCACATACGCAACCCGTTCCCAATTGAAACCGTGAGGAAGTTGAAACAGGAACATGAGAAGGAAGGGCAACAGCGTCACCAACATCACCCCCACACTAAGTGCACCAACTAGGTAGACCCCCACCATATTGATTGCAGCGCACGTCCACAAGAAAACCACCTTCACTATGGATTTTTCAACAAAGTTGAGGTGCAGCAGAGCCGCGCTGTAGTCCGCAAGGACTGTTGGGTACAGACTATTGTCGACGAAGTTCAGGAAGGCAGTCCAAAGAACGGTGCAGAAAGTAAACCATGGAGCAAATGTGACGTTCACCCACATGATAGGACCAGCATTTGACGGAATCGCACACGAGAGTTCCGCAACGCACAATGACACGGGTATACCCCACAGAAATGGGATGATACAGAGGAATACTATAGTTAACAGCGGCCCACCAGCACTTACAGACTCCTCCAAGCCATACCCACCGCTGATACTCGCAGTATATATGACACCCAGAAGCGTTAGAGTTGTCAACGCTGCCTTTGGTCGAGACTCCATTACACCACGAGGATTTCGGAAACGCACTGTTGGTGATGCGGCCCTGTGAAACTCGATAGGCACTGCTGCCTCACGTAGACGACCCCGCATGGTTATTTGGGAAGCACGTGT
>NW_008826155.1:0-7799 GCF_000691245.1 Trypanosoma grayi
CAATGGATGCTTCTTGTAGAATATAGACCTCTGTAACCGGTGCGTGGAGAAGTTTCGCTTTCTTTCTAAATTATTTCCCGATTTTTTTTGAACGCATGGTGCCCACTTGAATTATACGAAGAACGCTTTTTATGAAGCGATTATGGAGTGGAGCAAAGCATCTCCTGAATGGCGGTAGTTTTGCCTACTTGGCATCTGGTGAGCCGTATCAGCCGTTTGGGGAAGATTTTGGACTGACCGTGTTTCCCGACTACATCCAAGTTACGGAGAAGATGGCACTGCGAGGGGGGTATGTGGATGTGTACACGCAGCGGTCTGCATCTATTCGACTCAGCGATGGGCGTTTTCAATTACCCCCGCTGCCACCACGTTCGTTTATGAATTTAGTGGAGCGTATAGAGCAAGATGACATTGTTCCGCGTGGATGGTTGAATAATCAAACCGCCAACCTCTACGAACCAGGAGATTTTATCCGTGCACATATTGACAATCTCTTTGTGTACGACGATATTTTTGCCATCGTTTCTCTTGGTGCAAACGCCCTGTTGCGTTTCGTACATGTGCAGAATGGGGAAGAGCTAGACGTAATCGTACCAGACGGCAGTCTCTACATCATGTCAGGACCCGCTCGGTATGTGTACTTTCACATGGTCCTCCCTGTGGAAGCGCAACGCTTCAGCATCGTCTTTCGACGCTCTATTCTGAACTCGGACGGTGGGTTTCGCCCCGTGACCACGCCACTGGGCGGTATGATGGCGTACCGTTCAACACAGGTCCTGAATACATTGTATTCAAAGCAAATTGGCGGCGTGCGTGTCACAGTAGATGACAAGTACCTCGAAAAGGAGGAGATCGGTGCCTTTGATACTGCAAAGTGGGTAAAAGGCCTACACCCGTTGCGGGACTGGTCGTTGTTGTCTCAGTTGGACGAGGATGAGGCTCGAGTGCAGGAATTGAAGAACAAACGTTACCTCGACGTGGACTTTGACTGGAGGTTTGCCGAGCTGAGGAAACGCTACAAGGAACTAGAGACGCTTTTGGGTGCCTGAGCATCGAACACTTCCGCTCAATTCACCGCGTGGCCGTTGTTGTTGCCGTTGTTGTTGTTGTTGTTGTTGCTGCTGCTGCTGTTGTTGCCACAAAATTCAACTTCCTAGCCTGAGGGAGATTTTTCCTTGCTACTCTCTTCCCTGCGCGTACACATTGTTCCTACCAGAAGGGAGGGGGAGGGAGATCGGCACCTGTGGGATAAATACAAGCAAGTAGGGAGGAAAACACAAGACAATAACAACAACAACAACAACAACAACTGCAACAACGACAAAAATAATAATGAGCAGTGCAGACAACAATCTGGGAGGTGATGAATTTGATGAACCCCCCAAGAAGGTAGCGCGTCACGAGTCTGACAGTGAAGGCCGCCAACAACGCCCCGAGAACGTGGCGGAAGTGAGTGACACCGGCAGAACCACGCTGTTTGTCCGCTCTACGCAGATCCACAGTCGTGGGGAGTTGGTAAACGGATTTTTACACGAGCACCGGAAGACGTTAGGCATCCAGTCGTGGTATGCCGCGGAGGGGGATGCTTCTTCTTCTTCAGGTGCAGATAACAATCGTGACACCACCGCCGCCTTGACCCTTCGTTCAGACGCCCCTCTAGAGTGCGTCTTTGTGAAGACATCACGGAAACCGTACTTTCTCCTCGAGGTTACGACAAGCGGTGAGGATGTGGCGACTGCGGCGGAAGTTGCGGAGAAACTAACGGCGCTTCACAACACAACGTATAAGGATCATCCTGTCCATGTGGAGGTGGCAAAGAATGGTCTCACAGTGGCTGCGGAGCGGAAGAAACTCGAAATGCGAGACGCCGTGAAACGGGCGTCTGCAGCTTCCACGTCCACATCTAAAACCAACACCACGCCGACTGGAATCGCTGCGTCGCGGCCATCCACGGCGACGACGGCCTTTGTGCCACGTGTTCTGCGGAAGAAGTGAATCCACTGAACTTGTGTGTTACAGGTGATGGATCAGATTCATGGGAGCTGCAGCGACGTATTTTTTTGCTTGGCATCTTGATGGCTCTTGAAGTTTGCAATGAATGTGCTGCGTCCACCAGTCGCGTTGCTCTTTTGTTTTTATATTTTATATTTTTTTTTTTTGTATTTCCTTCTTATTCTTCCTTCCCCCCTTTTGTGCTATAACGCCAAACGCACAACCGAACCAACAAACCCACAAGCGAGTTGAAGTTCGTTGCGCTGGCCCCTTCGAATTCCAGAACGCACGCACAATCGGGCGACGCTCCAGTGGTGTGAGCTCTCAGCGCAGCAACGGGGATGGAGGGAG
The DNA here is from genome assembly GCF_000691245.1 of Trypanosoma grayi. NCBI lineage: Eukaryota > Euglenozoa > Kinetoplastea > Trypanosomatida > Trypanosomatidae > Trypanosoma > Trypanosoma grayi. Next base: position 2,344 of record NW_008826155.1, read on the forward strand.
AGGTGGCGTCGCTGCGCTGGAAAGAGTGGCTTTCTTCGCTTCACACGCTCGCGTTAAAGTGGCGCGAGGTCCACCTAAACTCACTCCAGGACGATGCACCGTACGATCGCACGCTTGCCAACCATGAGGGGCTAAAGGCGGGCCGCGAGAAGGTGCGCAGCATGACGAAGACATTTGCACAACTCGACAATGACAAGAAGCTTAACGAGTTTAGCACCCTCCTCAAGGAGTACCAGGGTTACATTGATCGACTGACCTTGTACTTTAAGGATGCGGAGCGCTCGTACGTGATGCTCTTTAATCAAGTGAAGGGCATGACCGACCCGTATCCACTCATGGAGAAGTTAGCTGGGGAGATGGAGAAGTTTGCGGTGATCATCAAGAGGGCCGAGATGTGCGACGCGCTGGAGGAGGAGATTCGTCTCCTGCAGGCGGAGCTGAAAGGCCTCAAGAACGAGGAAGCCACCATTGGGCGGTTGCGCCGGCAACTCGACGAGGTGGAAAAGAACGCCAAGTTGCACGCAGAGCGAAGTGTAAGGGACGCGACGGCAGAGTATCAGGCACTGCTCGCGCAGTCGCGGCAGCAAGGATACGAGGCGCAGCAGGAGATCCAGTCCCTCCGGGACGAGGTATTCAAGAAGGACTTGTCGATACAGAATCTGCGTAATCGCGTGGAGGAGTTGTGTACCTCTTTGGAGGGGGTAAAGGCACAACGTAGCCGCGATGTGGCGGATCTCGCGGTGGAGTTGGAGGCGGCGCACAACAATCTCCTCCAGCGGGAGGCGGAAGTGCAGCGGCTTCTTGCGAATGAAAGTCGTGACTGCTGGGTTCACGAGGATGACACTTCGGAGGTTGGTTCTTCAGGTGCTGCTGCTGCTGCTGCTTCTCTACCGCCAGCGCCACCTCCTGTGGCTGTGTTGGAGTCACCACAGGTGAACGGTGGATGCGTCGACCTCGCCACCAATTCTATTGAGAATCACGACGATGAGGTGCGCCACCGTCAGGCCATGGAGGAGGCGGTGGCAGCGTGGGAGGAGCAGCGGCAGCGATTTATACAACGTGAAGAGGCACTGCAGAATGAGCTGGCTGGACTGCGCAAGTCGCATGATGAGCACCTCGCATCTAGCGACGCGCGGCTGCGTCAAAAGGATGAGGAGCGACATGGGGAGTCAGCAAAAGTGCAGGAACTGCAGCACCGACTACGATCATTGAATGCCTTCGTGGACCAACTGAAGTCTGAGAAGGAGCGGCTCGCCCGAACAGTGCAAACACTTGAGGGGGAGCTGCACAGGATTAGCAAAGCCGCTCCGATTCACGAAAATGTGGCGCCACATGTGGAACGGGAGAATCCGCTGCGATGTGCAGCACAAGAGGGGGATGAATACGGCGTTGAGAAGCTGCTCTTGACTACTTCCGCATGGAAGGGTGGGGCCAAGCCACTCAGCGAAAAGGAGAAGATACCATCATTATTATTGTCACCACAACCATCTCTGAGGGCGGAGAAGGATCCTTTTCTCATTGTGGAAGATCAGCGCGAGAGGCTGCGTGAGGAAATTCTCACCTTAAACGAAGCATCATCGGCGCAGATCCAGCGCTTGAAATTGGAGGTGGCGACTCTCACAAAGGAGAACAGCACCCTTCGCCAGCGGCTGGCGAGCTGCGCGGGTCGTGACATCTGCCGTGGCGGTGGCGGTGGCGGTGGCGGTGGGTCGGTGCTTGGCATTTCCATGCTGGCAGAAGCAGCGAAGGATGACGGTCTGCAAGCGAAGACGGCACCACGGCGGTTTGTTGATACCACCGGCGGTGTGCTCTCGCGGCGCACGGCGTTGAATGTGCTGAACTATGGTGCCAGGGTCTGTTCCATGCGCGTCTTTTCCGGGGCGCTGGGGGGGCGATTGTTTGTGTTGTACATGGGTGTGTTGCACATATACTTGATTTGCTCTGTTCTTTTGTGAGATGCTGTGTGCGTGTGTGTATATGAGTGTCACTCTTGGCGTGAGAGTGTGAGTGAATTTGCAGCCGTATATATGCATTTACGTCCTTGCATGTGTCTTTCTGGGCGTTGGTATCCACCTGAGTTGTATGATCTGGCTGGGCCTTGGTTTTCTTTTTTTGTTTCAGTCGGATTCGTCCGATACCTCAAGTTGTCCCTCATGCTCCACACCTCTTCAAGTCTCTCCTCCTATCTCGCTCACTCATTTACCAAGCCACACATATATACACACCCTCGCAGGAATAAACGCCCCTTCGAAGTATTCCTCCTTGGCACATTTTGAAAGGGGCTCGCGACTGTGCAGCATAGCTGCTGGATTCGTATTCAACGTCTATATCTCAACCACTCCTTATTCATTAATACCTGACATCCTCATACCACACAATGCGACACTCAACTTATGTTGAAGTGCTCTTACAGAACATCTCCTTCAATGTAAATACCGTGCGCCGCATGGTTGGAAAGGCCGGTCTCATCACCATGGTGAAAGGAAACGCATACGGTCACGGCATTGAGAGGGTGTCTCAACACCTTCATGACATGTGTGATATTCGAAGCTTCGGTGTCGCCTCTCTCGGTGAAGCACTTACAATTCGTGGGTCTCAACCCAGCATCGCCGAGAGCGCCGACAACGAAATATTCATTTTTTCCGACACCGAAATACTAAACGAGGGCTGCCAGAGTTACTACAAGCCAAGCGGCAAATATACCGTTTGTCTGACGCCTATTATTGGGACTCCAGCTCAGCTAAAGGCTTTCTGCACCAGCACCGTATTTAACAAGACGAAGCTGTGTGTGAAGGTGAGCACTGGCATGAACCGTCTCGGGCTGCGACCCGAGGAGTTGCAGGATGCCGTGCCGCTGCTGAAGCAGCGTGGCGGAGTGGACCTCCTGCTGCAGCACTTCGCCGTGGCGGGGTCGCCGCAGTGTGTCGATGGCACCTACGCACAGTACGAGGTGTTCAAGAAGGCCAGACAGCTCCTCGTTGACAGTGGCGTCGAGGTGCGCGCGACGTCGGTGAGTAACTCCGGCGCCATTGAGCAAAATATCGGCGTGACGGAGACGTACGTGCGCCCTGGTATCATGCTATACGGCCCGCATACTAACGCGCCTCCGTCGCCGTGCGACATCCGCCCCGCCAGCCACTTCTATACCAAAGTCCTGCACCACTTTCCGGTGCGGCGCGGCGACCCCGTCGGCTACGACCTCGTCCCCGTCGAGGCCGACGGCGTCGTCGTGCTGCTGCCGATCGGCTACGCTGACGGCTTTCTGCGCGGCTACGTCGGCATGCCCATCACCGTCACACCGGTCGACGCGGTAGAGCCAATCACCGGCAGCGTCCACGGCCGCGTGAACATGGACATGACCGCTGTGGTGGTGTACCCGGAGGTGGTGGGCAAAGACATCGGCAGCATCATGGCGGAGGTGAAGGACGGGGCGCGCGTGGAGGTGTGGGGCGGCGACATTGACTGCAAGGCGGCAGCTGTTAAATCGATTCCATACGAACTCATGTGCGAGATCTCGATCCGAGTTCCACGAGTATACAAGAGTTTTTAAAGGTTTGATGTGCTTTTATTTTGCTTTAAGACGTTTGTATAGAGGTGCGCTTGACGCTGTCCTTTTTCAGTTTCTCTAGTCCTTTGCTTTTTTTTTTCTTTGTTTTTTTTTTTGCCCACTGGGGGATGTGTGCAGGTGCGATGTGTGTCATCGTATGTCCCTTGGCATTTTTTTATTCCGTTTTTTTTTTCCTTTCGTTTTTCTCTCACTCTCACTCTCACTCTCACTCTGTTTCTGTGTTTCTGTTTCTGTGTGTCTGTGTGGGATGAGGCGTGGGAGGCACACTACACACGTCTTTGCGCATTCTTTTCCCTCTGTCGTTGACGCTGCCGCACTGCACGGGTTGAATCGGCTCTTCTTGTTCCTTTGCTCTCCTTGCTTGAGAAGAGTCGAGTAAGCAAGGAGGAGCAACAGCAATAGAGGAGGAAGGCAGGAGTGACCCCTGACGAGAGAAGTAAAGAATCGGCTTCTATTTTAGCAAGCAACACAAGCGATATTCAAGTCAACCACAGTAGGAGTACACAAGAGCACCGAGAAAGAAGAATAAAGTGAAAGGCATTACACCACATTTTTCTCTATTCTTTTTTACTCACACGCCAACAAGAAAGGAACCTACACACCAGCACCAAAAAAAACTCATACAAACCGTAAGCTTATTATGGCTCTGCGTCGAATTCAGAAGGAGCTTCGGGACCTTGAGCGGGACCCGCCGGCAAACACCAGCGGTGGCCCTGTCAACGAGAACGACCTCTTCAACTGGAAGGCGACTATTATAGGCCCGGAGGACTCGCCCTACGCCGGTGGTCTCTTCTTCCTGAACATCCACTTCCCTTCCGACTATCCGTTCAAGCCGCCCAAGCTGCAGTTCACGACGAAGATATATCACCCGAACATCAACAACAACGGCGGTATCTGCCTGGACATATTGAAGGAACAGTGGTCTCCTGCCCTCACCATCTCAAAGGTGCTTCTCTCCGTCTGCTCGCTCCTGACGGACCCCAACCCAGACGACCCGCTCGTCCCGGACATCGCGCGGCAGTACAAGTCGGACCGCAATGCATTTAACAAAACGGCGATGGAGTGGACGCGGCAGTACGCCATGTGAGGGGCGGGGAGAGGGGGTGCGCAGCAGCATTCCTCTGAGACAGAAATATAGGGGAACGCCTTGAGCAGAGCACCCACAGCGAGAAGATGCATGTGCTGAGGAAGAAGGAGAACGCAGACCCACCAAAAGAAACGAACAAAGAAAAGAAGCGAGCAATCAAGCGAACAAAGGTAAAGGAAGGAAGAGGTAGGCGCTTATCTGCAAAGCGACGAAAGGATATATATATATATATATATATTATAAACAAGGTGAGATGATACATGGGAAGAATGCGCGTGCAGTGACTTTCGCTGTGCGGTTGCCTTATGCGCCCTTCCATGAAGATACTGAAATGCTGAATGAGGGATGGGGAGTTCTAAAAAAAAAAAAACAAAAACAAAAAAAGAGCCAAAAAAAAAGAGAGAGAATAATGAAGAGGAATATTTAGGTGCGTAGGTACACCACTATGTGCTTGATGTATGCACGTGAGAGTGTGAAATTGCGTGCGTGCGTCTGTGTGTGTGTGTGCTTATGTTACAAGGGACCACACCGCCTTTTAATACTTATTGCCATTTCTTTATCGTTCCGTCACTGCCGTTCCTGCTGCTGCTGCTTCATCCCATACGTTTAAGGGCACACACCACAGAGGTGCTGTGGCTATTCACATCCAGGGACAACCCAACCGAGACCAAAAACAACAACAACAACAACATCACAAAGCACCAATGGAATAGATAGACGATGCTCGTGCTTTTGATTCGTTTTATTCCTACTGTGTGCTGTTCGTTGCTCTGCGCGTGTCTCTCTCTGTGTGTGTGTGTG